>NC_023754.2:25198610-25453610 GCF_000499845.2 Phaseolus vulgaris
TTTAGCATATAGTGTTCCTTTCATCCAATAGTTATCTTGTTTTTTATTACTGCATTAAATGTCACGTAAGAGTTTCTTCGTGCTAATGTTCTGGGGAACTGTGTTTATACAGCTTCTTATCTTTGAGGATCTGGAGGTTCCCACACATAAAACCAAGAACATTGTGAATTATTACAATCAAATGGAGAACACCAAGAAACTTCTGCTTGTAGATGGCGGGCCTATAGATGAAAAGTTAAAATTATCTACACAAAATCTACACTATGTTAACATACTTCCCGCCATTGTGAGTTTCAGTTTTTATCTATTTGAAATTTATAACATGTTTCTTAGAGTCAAAGCATTTCCAACAGTGACAATAGGTACATGGATTAATAATCAATTGACACAATTAAGACACATTGACTATGCCTACGGCAGCAATAGAGCTATAATAAGGTTTGGGCAATTTTCATTTCATGAGCTAGTCCTCGGGGTTGAGTTAGACTCAACCGAAATTTAAGATAATATCAAAGCCTATAATATTTGATATTGGACCAACCTCAATTGTTAAATAAAGCTTTCCCTGTACTATGTATATTATCCCTCAATCTTACATTAGATACAATCCTTAGCATTAGGGAGTGCGTTAAAATCACACTTAGACTATATATATGACTAAAATAGAGTTTATAAGGGCTTTGGGCATTCTTCACTTCACGAGTTAGCTTTTGGAATTGAATTAGGCCCAACCTAAATTCAAGAGATACCATTAGGTCCATCAAACAACAAATTTGTAGTAAAACTATTTAGACCAAATTCTTTTTTAGTGGTTTGTCCCAGTTGTTTTCTTCATTAGACCATATTTATGATCAAACAAACGGAAGATGGCCCTAAACGTGTTTGAGTAGCCTGTACTCTGTAGTCTTTGAGGAGAAAGTGATGGAAACTCTCCTAAAGACGGACCATCTCCAATTGGTCACCACTTGTGGTATGCGTCACTGAATCTTGTAGTTGTTGCTAGTTCCAAGCTTCTCCTAAAACAGTTGGTATTTCATATTATATAGTTATGTTTAACATGCTTTTCGTAGGGCTTGAATGTCTACAGCATTTTGCTGCATGACACGTTGGTGATGTCCCGAGCTGCGGTGACCAGAATTGTTGAGCGAATGCGCACTCCAATAAATCGTTGAGGCTATAACTATTTTTTGTGCTTTGCTTCATTTACTCGAAATAGGAATTGTATCCAATGTCCCCATTTCTGTAACAACATAAAGAGATCCAATGAGAATATCTTTGGTACGAGATTTCTGTTAAAAATTACACAAGTTAGGCAAGTTATGTCATTTTTCTCATGTTGAATGTTAGAACTTGGGAAATTTTGGTCGAATTTAGATGTTGGTTTATCATGTTTTCCGATGGCTAAATCTCATTTATTTCTATCTGTTCACATGCATGTCATCCCTGTCCTTCGTTCATGAATTTAACCAATATAATGTCTTTTGCTTTCAGTAGTTGATGTGGATTTGGCAGAGCAGCTAGCGTGTGCTCCTTCCAAATTTTAGTGCCTTTAACTCTCGTCTGTTTCCTCATATTTGGATAATTAATATTATAGGTACTCTTTAAACAATATGATAAAAGAACAGAAACTTCAAAAATTAAATGAAGTGTAGATATTTAATTTAGGATAACATGTTTTATTCAAAATTCATTTAATTTAATAGATTTATAAATTTATCCTTCAACAAAATGGAAACGGCCTCAAATTGTATTGCATTTAAAAAAAATAATACATTCTCATAAATTTTCGAATCCATTAGGAAATTAACACATTTTATGATTGTTTTCATTTTAAAGAAACTGTTTGTCAACCGTGTAATCACACTTAGTTGTAACAGTAGAAGGTTCAATCGTTATCCTTTTACTATTTTATAGATATAAAAAGGAGAAATGTTAGGTAAAAATAGTTATTTACGTCTCAATAAAATTGTGAATTTCCCACTGTATGTGGTCATAAAGACAATAAATACTAAAAAATTACTAAGACTGCATGATTAGAAAATCAACAAAGAAATGTTAATCTGTACCAGGAAAAAAGGTCTATTTATCATGTTATATTCATCTTGTTTGTCGGTAAGGACGTTCTTTGTCGTTGAAAAGTGGAGAATAAAGGAATAAAATCCTCCACTAAAGCTTTTACATGATTATTAATTTAAACTGTTCAAAATAAATATTTTCAAAACATTGAACAAAACTAATTATCTATAAAACACTTGATACCCTATCTTAAATACTTAAAGAACCGTTACCCAAAAATAAACTTTTACACCAACTTATTTCAAATAAGATAAACCAAAACCTCACCAAATTTTTATGTTAAAGAAATACTTCTACAAACTCCAATATAAAAATCCTATAGATGAATTGAGAAGAAAATTATTACAAGTAAAGTACAAATATTTTTAAACTTAGTTTTAATACAAACATGCACTGGCCCCGGCACTCAGAACTTCAAGTGTTTGTTTGATTATCAGTTCAAACCAACCAAACTCACTTTCCACATCAGTGACAATTTTTAAATTCTCCATTTCATACTACGAAACATGTGAACGTCCCAAGGCATCCCAAAATGCTGAAACTAAAATGGAAAAGGAGTTTACTGTAAATTCAAAATAGTTGAAAGGTCATGCAGAAGAAGACAATAAAGTGGCAAAAAATGAAAGGAAAAGGCCAAATGCGTGTCTGTTTGAGAAATGGAATGGAATTAGAGAACAGTGGGACCAAATGCACGCACCGTCACAATAATAATCCAACTCATTACAAATTAATAGCATCCACACTCTTTCCCGAGGCCTTTATGTCGGTAGTTGGAATTTCATCGGTGCTTGCCAACAAAGCTAAAACCCATAAAGTTGATTCCTACAGTACTCTTTTTTTGCATCAAGGACTTTAAAATTATATTATTATATATATTACATCATGACAAGTTAACTAAATATACAGTTTATTTTCCAGAGTATTTCTGAATGTTGTGTGAGAAAATCCAACACGTAATTAATTAATATCTTAAAATTGTTTGATACATTTTCACACTTTCTACTCCTTCCTTGCTTCCTGTGTTTTATGGTAGTAAATTTTAGCCGGGGCAACTGCACAAAATTGCAAAAGAGTAGAGGCACTAACACTTAAAATGACATGTCTATGGCCTCATGTTCTGGGGTCTTGTGACCAGTGCCAGAGTCGTCACTGGGTCGTCTTTTAACCACACTTGCTCTTTGCACTAGCCGGACCAATGCTTGCACCACCTCAGACATTGGAGGTCGAAATTCAGGTTCCGGCTGTGTACAAAATCAAACTCATTAACATCTTCTGAAGAATTGTGGTGTTGGCAATAACACTAAGTGCAATAACATATTGGTCAACAATACAAAATTATTACAAGGGTGTCGTTAAGGTGCATTAAATACACTCTATTCAATGCATCCAATAACTAGTACTACTGTTTTTAAATAGTATTACTTTGTAATCAAACTATTTTCCCACAAGGTGGATGAGCGACAAAAATAAAAAATCATTAACTTCTCCATTTTATTCAATAAAAATTTCTTCTTTGGTTTCCTTTGACAAATGCCCTTTGGTACCAGTCAGCATTTGCTGTATACTATAAAGACTAAACTAGAGATCAGAAATAAAGGCACGAGTGCATTAAATGAAATAAGTACTAAAACAAGTTGCTAGCCATCAGTCGTTCAAGTTTTACCTGAACACAGAGGGCAATGATATCAGCAAAGCGTGACAGTGACTTTGCAGGATACATGCCATTCAAAGTAGGATCCACCATTTTCGCCAAGGCATCTATATCATGGAGTTGGGGTGTAGCCCACCTCACAAGTGACTGCTCTGATCGAATTCGCGAACTAAACTTGCAAAAAATTCAAATGAATGTAAGAAGCCATACATAGAAGAAAGAAAATAATAATAATCATGAGCAAACATTAAAGTTATGAGCATTATTAATTTCCAAAGTCTATGCTAGACTGACCTGTCTAGTGGCTTCCGACCAGTCAACAATTCCAGCATAACCACCCCAAAGCTGTAAACATCACTTTTTACAGTGTATACTCCTGATAATGCAAACTCAGGAGCACTGTAACCAAATGAACCGACCATCTGAGTTGATACCTGTTAAAACTCAATGATTGTAATTAATGCAGTAAGCAAATAGCAAGGAAAGGATACAAAAATCATGTTCAGATGTTTAAGAAGGAAATAATATTTCACCAACCTGCCTCTCTGTGTTTGGAGTCAAAGCAGCTAAACCACAGTCAGACAGGTGAGGATTTAGCTCCTCATCAAGTAATATATTTGCTGATTTGAAATTTCTATGTACAACAGAAGGCAAGCACACTTCATGCAAATACCTGATAGACAAAGCATAAGTCAAGAAATCAGCCTTTATGTGATATGCTTACTCATCCTCAATGCTAAAGCAGATAAACTAGAGGGTATAAATAAGGGGGTGGGGTAGCCTCTGAAGGCCATGCCTAGGAGAGGCTTAATATGTCAGATATACACATGAAACATACTCTAAAGCCCGGGCTGTGCCAAGTGCTATGCGTACACGAGCATTCCAAGACAAATCCTTGCCACTGCTATCTTCAGAAAAATGGAGCATGTCATGCAGATTTCCATTTCCAATATACTCGTAAACTAGAAGTCGTTGGCCATGCTCAGCACAATATCCAGTCAATGTCACAATGTTTGGGTGCCGCAGGCGTGACATATTTGAAACAGCTTCAAGAAAATTGTCTTCCTCTTGTAATGACAGTGCAGAGTTGTCGATCTTCTTGATAGCCATTTCCTAAACAAAAGCAAATATCAGAATCATTAGAACATTTAAAAATAATTTTCTCCAAGTTCAAATTTATAAGAAAATAAATATCCATGGTAGAAAAAGAAAATGAAGAGAGAGACAAAGATAGATGGATCATCATTGTACAAAAACTGTGTTAAATGACAAGCAGCCTTGGCGAATATGTAGACACTATGAACCAGATGATTTATGACTAGAGACTGTAGAAAAAAATAAAAAATAAAGAAATCCAAACCAAATGAAAGATTAAAAACAACTGAAGAGGAAAAAAGAAACATTGTTTAACGTGCAGCAAAACCAGAATTACTGATGTAGAAAAAATGTCTACAAACTCACATCACATTCATCAAGCACTGGTTCAACCAATTTCCCATCAATTAATTTGAAAGACCTTTTCATCCATAGATAAAAAAATAAATTCCAAAAATGCATTGGGAAGATAGATAACAAAATGCAACACTAAAAGGTGTTACCTTCCCATTTGGGAAATCAGCCTTGTAAACTCGGCCAAGAGAACCTTCACCAATTATAAATTCTTGACTAAAGCTATTTGTTGCACTTTGGAGAGAAGCAACTGTGTACGATGTTGAGGTTATAGGGGACTTCATGTGCCTCACAGATCCACTTTTTGCAGGTAATCTCTCAACTGATACATTTTCTGCTGGACGAGGCTTGAGATCTGTAACTACAGCAGCGCTTTTTACCCTCTGCTCTTGCATCTGGGGAGTTACTGCAGGCACAAACCCAAAAAAAGAAAAAAAAAACTAAACTAGTTAGGATGCATATATACCATCCTTCAGCTCCAACCAATAAATAAATAGTATAAATTTTGAAACGAAGAATCACTTATAGAAACAGCTTAAAAGGGTAATGCAAACTAATTTTGCAAAAGAATAAAGTTTAAAATGTCACCATAACATTTGTAATAAAAATTCTTTTTGTTGAGTGGGTGTTTGCTTTCACATTTGATATGTGCATTTGTTAGTGTGTTGGTATTGTCATGGATCTTACTTAGTTAACATTAAACCAAACATGCTATGAAACTATAATGCTTGGAATTTACACCAAATAAAAAGCTCCAAATCCTAATTTTCCCTAAAAATGTCCTTCTAAAGACCTTACTTGTATCTGCTCCCTTTAGTGCCTCCAAATATTGTGATTCAACAAATATTGGGGCAAATTAATCCATATACCATATTAAACTACATTTGAAAAAGAACCCAAATTACAGAATCATAATATATATATGGAAACAAAAAAGAAAAAGGAAAGGAATTCACCATTAATAACTCCATGAGGAAGGCTCCCACTAAAATTCCTTGCACCTGTTTTCTTCCCCTTTCGCTTTTGGATGAAGAAAAAAAGAGCAAGCAGCACAATAGCAGCCACCACTACTGAACCTAACACAATGCCGACAACAGCCCCCACTGTCAAACCCGTATGGCCATCAGAATTTTCATTATCAGAGGCTTCTGTTGTATTGTGTGAACCAGATCCAGAATGATGATGATTGTGAGATCCATTGGGAGGAGGTGAAGTTAATCCCGGTGGAAGAGGAGCAGGAGTGTTCTCAAATGAATTTCCATCATATCTAGTCAATGTTTAAAGAGTCACATTAACCACAATGCTGAAGCTATGCATTAGAAAATACAAAGGCATTTCAAACAAGAATCCATAATACTTACATGAAATGATGTATGGAACTAATCTCACGAGGTATCCATCCACTGAAATTATTGTTTGCAACATTTCTGGAAAATTATATAGCAATATCAGAAACTGATATGCCGATAATCAAGGTGAAATGGGAGAGAAGAACTTACAAAGTATCCAAAGGCAAACCAACGAGAACACTAAGAGAGCCAGTCATCTGGTTTTTCTGCAAGAAACTACAAAATAATTTTAATAAGCCTAAACATTTACTGAAAATTGCTATCACTCCATCAATTAAAATATCAACCAACATACAGAGAAGAAAGATTGGTCAATGCACCAAATGAAGGAGGAAGATCCCCAGAGAAGTTATTAAATGATAGATCCCTGCATCATTGAAAATAAATGCAAACAGTCATCAAATAGAATCCAGCATTCCACCATAAAACTATTATTAGTTAGTCCATAAAACCATCCAAACAACCAATTGACTATAAAAGGTTTCTGTATGAAACTATTCCTCTTTCTCTATTTCTATCAGATTTGCACTAGAGCATAAACTCTATGTTAGTGTGGTAAATTAATTTGAATTCTGATATATGATACTAAAAGTATGAGTCAATTATTAAGTCAATTTATGAACATGCTTCAAGTCCAAATCCAAAACTCAAAAAATTTAGCTCGAAAACAACAACTTCTCAATCCTAAAGTGTAAAAGTTCATCTGATTCAGACAAGGAAAATGCTTATTCATATATTTTGAGGGGGGAAAACATCGGAAACTGATTAACCATTGCCATAAATCAGCATTATAAACATTCATTTCTTAGTTAGAATAAAAAGAAAATGAAAGGAGGGGAAGTTGGACTTAAGAACCTATATACTATATCTTACAGGATACCAAGATCTGAAAGACTAGCAAAAACATCGCCAACTGTCATGGAGAGTGCATTACTGCTTAAATTCCTAAAAACAACAAGGAAACACAGTAAGTGGCCCCAATGTATGATCAAATTGAATATTATGAAATAAAACTATATACACTGAAAAGAAACTTACAAATAATTGAGAGAAACCATGGCAGAAAAGGAATAAGGAAGATTTCCAGATAAATTATTTCTTGCAAGATTCCTGATTGTCCCAATTGAAAAAGATATGACACGATTCAGTAAAAAAATTAACATTTATAGTAAAGAAGCAAAGTGACAGCGATCAGGAAATGAAATGAGCGGGTAATTGGAAGTTAATATTACAGGCTTGTAAGATTTGGCGGCAACTGGTAGGGTATTGTATCATGGATCTTGTTGTCACTCAAGTCACTGGAAAAATACAAAATAAAGGATGAAAAACCAATAACCAGTTACCCGCATATGTTAAAACAATAAAATAACAGAGTAAAATGATCTCACAGCTTTCTGAGTGACATTAGGTTCGAAAGCAGGTACCCCAGAGTCCCATCGAGTCCTAATCCTGAGAGCTCACTAACCACCATCACAAAAGGAAGATCAATTAGTTTTCTTGACCACAAACAAGCTTGAAAAAAAGTGGGTCAGCAACCGCGATTTCGGTCAAAAGATCAAGGTTTCCAGCACATTTGTCTGCAATTTCCGGCAATGTCAAGGATTGCGACTAAAACCATTGCTAATAAAACCTTGACAATAATAAACACACTTAAAAAAAATACAAATGAATAAATAAAAAATGTGCAATATGACAGGAATCTCATACATGGAAACAACGGCTGAACCTTCACATGTTACCCCTTTCCATGACTCTCCGCATGGATCACCACCGCCGATTCTCCAACCCGTTAACTGAGTTGAACTATTCAACGCATTGTACATAACCTCGAGAGCTTGAACTGCAACAAAAACAAAACATCAATAAAAAAAGACCATCTTGGTATGAACAAGCACCCACCCACAACTTCATTACTTGCATTACCACGTATGTCCTATGCACCCAGAATCCACAAAACAAAAATCAAAAACCAATGCCCTCGACACAAAATCCAATCTTTTTCCCCAAAACCGAACACTCCCCAGTTCCCATCACATTACTACATTAAAACCGACCCCATCAATCAACCGCAGCATGATCACTCCAAGAAAACACAAAGAAACAGAAAAGGGAGAAGCAGTAATGTATTACCATCAGAAGAGTCAGTGTTGGCAAGGGAAAGAGGAAGCAGAGCAAGGAAGATGAAAGCGAGGGAGGGAGAAAGAGGGGAAGGAGGAGCAGGCATTGCGGTCAGAAGAGTGGTTCAGGTGTGGAGAGGCACATGCGGAGTACCATGGAGGCGAAAGAGATGTGAAAGAAGAAGAGGAAAATGGGGGTAGCAGTAGTAGAAGCAGTACCGTAGTAGTTGAGTTTCAGATCGCGACTGGTTGTACAAGGCAAGGCCATTAAAGAAAGAAAGGGACAGATATTGGAGATTCGAAGCTTGGTGTAATGAAGAGAGAGAATAACCAAAAGCACACAAGACTGTTGTGTTGTGCTGTGTCGCTTTGAGTGTGTGAGTTTGTGTGTGTCGGCGAAAATAAGAAACTTGAAAAAATTAATACTGCAATGTACTGCATAAAAGTACTGGAACTAATAATAATATAGGAAGAAGCGAAAAATAATAATGTGAAATGGGTGGGTGATTATTTTATTTATTTGGGTCCCATACCTTTTTTCCCTTCTGAGGTTTTGGATTTTGTGGCTTTCGTTTGCACATTCTCATTCTACACCTTTCGGGCTTTTACCCTTCAAACTCTGTCATTTCAGCTTTCCCAGCTTCTCTTCCCTTCATACCACTTTTGTACTCACATCCCTCTCACCTGCTCCACGGCCCAAAAATCTCAGATTACTCTTAATTCAAAATCGCAATCTTGTGTGTTCAAACATTAAATCATTTGGAAATGTATTAATGCCAGATAAAAGTGCAAATCATCCCTATCACCACGTAATATGGAATTTTAGGGAATGACAAATAAAGATTAAGATAATTTCTTTTTAATAGAGAAATTCAAATGTATACAACAAAATAGATTCTTTTTTATATGAAATTTAAAAAAAGTTTTAAATCCTATAATTTTATTAAAGTAATTAAATAATTTAAAATTAACCTAATCATTCAGAATTTAAAAATTTTCATAATCTTAAATTTTTTTTTTTGTTAGAGTATGATAAGCTTAATTAAGACCGAGACTTTTTTTATTGATATGGATTTTGATTAGAGCTTTTTATTGATGTTGATATTTTGTAGATCACTTTTATTTCTTAATTGATATTAGTAGATTTTGTTATCAATGTTGAAAAACAAAGTATATTTTGGCATACATGAATTGGATTTTTTCAATTTACATCTATTATGATTATTCTGTATTGATATATATAATAAGTTTTTTTTATCATCAACACATAATGTTTTTCTACAGTGGATTGTTAGAATTTTTTTAATATTAATTGGAAATGACTTTCAGTTAATGCTAACTAAAATTAGTTTAAGTAAAAAAAAAAACTATGAAAATAATCTTAATCAATATCAGCCATCAACCTGAATAATTATGTTTGATATTAAATAAAAATAATATCTCATTTATTTTAATTGATAAAGTTTTGTTAATATGAGTTGGGCATGTTTGATAAACTTAGAAAAAACTGTTAAATTATAATTAATTAAAAAAATATTAATTATTTAATATTTAAATAAACAAATTAGAGAGAGAAAGAGGACACATTGTAAATTTAAGTTTTGACTCTTGAATATGGGATTTTTTTTCATTTGATTTCTCTCATTTAACATATATTTTTAATCTTTACTCTTTATTTTATTTTATTTTCAAATTATTTATTTTAATCAGCTTTCTTAAATTATGACAGTGATATCTTTTATTCTCCATATGTTTTTTTTTACTGTTTTCTCTCCTAATTAATATTATGAATGAACTACAACACCCCTATGCTTTTAACTCCATGCAGAAAAACACTACTAAATACATGTATTTTAAAAAGTTGTACAATTTAACTCATACGTTAATGATCATAAATAATAAGTCTTATATTATAAATGTCAGATTTGACCATTATAAGAATTTTTATTTATTTTCTCCGATATATTTTTTTGGGGTTATCTTTTACTTTTTTTTCGCATTTACTTTTTTATCCTACAGACTTTTAAGTTGAATCTAATTACTGTTTTCCAAAACTCAAACAATGATGCTCATTTTTGTGTCTTTCAATGTGAAAACTAAACACTTTGTTTTCTCTCACTACATGTAATAATAAAAAGTTGTGTATTATAAGTTTAGGATTCATTTGGCAGACAGATAGGATATAATAACTACCATATTATAATATGTTTCACCAACACGAGATGATAATATTATCTTTTATTTAATTTTTTTATTAGCGTTAATATATTTTTTATTCCAAAAGGGAGTTGAATTATATTTAACGATAAATTTTCTTTTCCATTTTGTATGCATATAATAATTATACATAAATTTATATTATAATATAAAAATAAATTCTTATTATTTTATTTTATATTAAGATGTTTTTATGACTGAAGATGGATAATTATTTTTGAAGAAGAACTAGATGAGAAAAATATACAACGTGAGACAAAAATACAATTAACTAAAACATTTAAAATAAACAATAATATTCCTCGATAATTGTAAAAATAATTTTGAAAAAAAAATATAAATATAAAATTAATTTAATATTATTAACTATATTAACTAATTTCTTTAATATTGAGAATGAATAAATTTCGTACATGGAGTGTATATTGTATTTGTAAATTAGTTGGTTAACTTTTACATAATTAAAAATCAATAGAATAGTAGTAAAGGAAGCAACAGTTTTTAAAAATCGGAGTTTTGGCATAAAAAGTTACGAGATGGAGGTGTGGAAAGTAATTATGAAAAGAGTATAAAAGTAAGAAGAGAGAATTGAATAACTCGTGAAAAGCGTTCCCATAATTGCATGGGTCCAAGGGTTGCTAACAATAATTTACTTTTAATTTGATTTTTTATGATATGAAAATGCCTAATTGCCCGTGACTTATCATAGATTCCTTCAACACAATAAGAACACACAATTCAACAAATTGCCCACGTGTCATGTACTTTGCTTAATACCAATAATTAGTAATACACTTTTTAATAGTTTAAATTCATTAAAAATTATAAAATAACGACTGAAATTCATTAAATATAAAATGAGACAATTTATGCGATTATCAATAAATTTTAAATTAATAAGAAATCAATGATTGGATAAGTTGTACTCACTTTCCATAACAATTCAAAATCAATCTTATTAAAATTATTTATACTTAAATTTGAAATAAACGAACATGTCTAGTTAATGGTTAGGGTGACTAAATTAAAAAGAAAAAAATCCAAGTGATGTAGTAATGCCTTGTTAACATGGTTTGTCATGATAACAACTAGAATCTCAAATAATGATGTTTCACATTTCAATAATTATATTATCGAAATCACTCACCATAATAAGTAACCCAGCTCAATTGTCACTAAATTCGAACGTTAATTGTCTTTTCAACACCCAATTCATTATGTATATTTGATTAACAACTTACCTTTTTTAATTCTGTGATCAAACTTGAAAATAGAGATTGAATCACGGATTACGGAACAAGCAACATTCACGCGCAGAGAAGATCAGTTCAACGGCTTCTTCCATGATTCTATGTTGATGGGTTCTTCGAGGAGATTCAAATGCGACAGTCAACAATAATAAAACCTAAACCAAATTTATATACAAATTAACATCACTTTTAATCTATTTTTTTTAATTAAATGAATGAGTTTATGATTTTTTTTACTATATTATGATTTACATTTTTTTTTATATTAGATATAAAACTTAGATTTATATTTCAAGAGACTAAAATTTAAGACCAAATACCCATTCAACATCATATGAGACACTCAAACTTATATACTCATCAGCGATTAAAAGAAATAAAAAAAAACTTGATCGTTAATAGTACATTTACTTAATCTAACTACTTTGTTCTTTTGTTATTGAAATTGAAAGTGTTTCTTATGATTCAACTTAAGACTTAGTCTTGAGTTACATCCAAATCACATTTTTCGCATTTTTCCTTCTCTGATTGGTGTCTTCTTTTGGTTTGTATTGAGATGATTTCATGATGCACCTTTTTAGGTGTATGAGTGAAAGTCTTAGATGATTTTTTTTTCTCAAATTTAGATAAGAGGGATAGGTTAAATATTGAGTTTCATGTATAAATGTTAAATCACATCTAAAGTGATTCATATTTTTTTATTTTTTATTAACGATAAAAAAAAACTACCTTGTTGCTTAAAAGGAAGAAGACATTGGTGTTTTGTTAATTGTTGTAGGAAGTGAATAAAAATGGAAAAGGTAAAGATGTAAATACTAGAAGATTAAGTAGATGAATGGTGATGGAGCAGAGTTTGATTGAATGAATTATTCAAATGTTTGATATTTTCTTGTTATTTTTTAAATTTTTTTGCATCATTTAAGTTATCCAGTAATGTTTCTGTTGATATTTTATGATTCACTCAGTCGTTTAGCCATTATTCAAGTCTGATGATTTAATTTTATTCTCAACAAATCATTTTAAGTGTAATCTAACCATTTCTGTTCCCTGCAATTTATTTAAGAATGTAATCCATGCAAACTAAAAATTCAAAAAATATGTACAACTTTTATATTTACCTTTATTTCAAAAATCAAACTTCTTCCACAAAAGTAAACACAAACATATTTATTTAGAATCTAGTTGTTTTTATTAAATTTATTAGTTTTGATAAGTTTAGGTTTACGTTATTTTATGCCATCTTTATTTTATTCAGATTAAAAATATTTACTACTAATAATCTAAGTAATAAAATTAGTGATATTGAATACATGGAATGAAACCCTAATTAAAATTTGTATGGAAAAAGGTAATATGAAAGAAGAAGAGAACAGCATTTTGTATATACTGTAAACGAAAGGAAAGAATGTGATCCCAGTAAGGTAGTTGTGACCTATCCACATCTATTTGTCATTTTTCTTAGATTGCAAGTAAGATATATACATATTTACAGTAACCCACATGGTACCATTCAGAATAAAAAACCTTTTCTCTTTATTGTTTTGGTTAGAGCTTCCTAGTAACTGAGGAACTTTTGACAGAACACTCAAAGTATGTTTGTCCTTTTTCTTCATAACTTCTAGTAACTTTATAGTAATTATTTTCTACATATAGATAACTGATTCCATGTTTTTTTAATCTCTTTGGGAATTTTGCTTTAAACATTTATTAAGACTGAAGGACATCATTTGCAACGAATCGTTCATTACTAAACAAGATAGAAACTTGCTTAAGCAAAAAAAATAGCATATGGTAATGACAGAAGTCACTAATCAGGAATAATGCTACACTACGTGTTTGAATTGTGCATTATTTCATTACAAACTTTATATTTTTTCCAACTAGATAAAAGTCCAATTTAGCTGACCCAAAAGCAAAGAGTCCAATTTGTTAACGTTTTGGGTCATGAGGCCCAAAACCTGAATTGGGTCAAAACGTGAAAATCTACAGTGAAGTGGAGAGTCAGCGTTAGACGTTGACCAAGAAAAGGAATAAAAAAATATCTGTGTGGCTTGCAAGAAACGCGCTTGCTACCTCGGAATACGAACTCACAAACAAAAATAGGTTGTTGCCAAACAGTGATGTAACGCACGATCCAAAAGCAGAAAGCAAACTTCATTCACTATACCAGTTGTTGATTTCGATTGCCGAACGGACATGCTTCACCCAATAAATAGGAGAGTAATAATAATAATAAAAAATGAGCAAAAAAGCTTTGTCCATTTTGATGCGCGCCAGAATGAAGCCCAACGATCGTACAAACATTTCTCTCTCGTCCATTCCTCTTGCTGTGAGTAAAATAATCTTGCACTTACACTTCTGTTCATTCCTTTTAGTTTCCCCTGATTTCTTTTTTCTGTACAAGATTTGAGTTATACGTACACTTTGTTTTGATTCGATTATTCAATAAGTCGATGATATTTTCTGTGCGTGAATTAGCTTTGAGTTTGATTCTTGTTAACTTATGGTTCTTTCGATTGCGATGAATCCACAACAGAACGCGACGAGTCAAATGCAGCAGCAGCAGAATTCCCGCCAAAACGAATCTCCAGGCGAAGGAAATGCGGTGCCTAATGACTCCGGCAACTCCGAGAGGTTCCTAATTTTTATTTATTTTTTTTAATTTTTGTTTCGCATGCCTGAATTGGATTTTGCTTGCTTTTGTTTTTTTGCTATTTCTTTTTCTGTTATTTATGTGTTGTTTTGACTTATTCACAGAGAGTTTAAGCGTGTCCGTGCCTCAATGCACTCTGCTATATCGATGAACAAAACAGAAGTTCTTGATGATGTTCTTAATAACTTCTCGGAGGTAGTCTAATTTTAGGTTCTTTAATTAATGCGGTGAAACTTTCTCAATTCGATTCTTTTGTCGTCATTGCTTATTTCATTCCATAAGCCGGTGATGATGATGTAGGGTTATTTTACTCTTTCTCATGAAAACCGTCGCAAGTTGCTTCTTGTCCTTGCCAGAGAGTATGATCTCAATCGATCACAAGTGCGTGACCTGATAAAGCAGTATCTTGGACTTGAACCACCTGTTGGTGAGTTATTATATGGTGTGGGCGTGGGCGTACGCCCACGTGTGTAACTCTTTTAATTATTGCTTTCAAAACTTTGGTGTGAAAGAAAAGTGATTGGGTTGGCAGACAAAACTCAAGTGATCGGCTCTGAAGATGAAGGCTTGTTTTCTCCTTTCTATCGCATTGAGAGGAATTTGAGGCATGCCCTTCAGCCAGTTTATGAAGTTCTCTTTGAGCGTCTCAACACTCATCCTGGAGGGTTGAGGATCTTATCCATTCTTCGAGAAGATGTCCTAACCATTCTCGGGTAAGTTTATGGCTGGTGCAACACGATTTTATTTTTAACAATTTTTCTACTACATCTGTTTCCTTTAATTTCCTTGTCTTGCAAAATGACAGTAGAGCAAATAAAAGAAACCTTAGTTCATCGTTTCCTCTTTGAAATTTAGTTACCTTCGTCTGCTCCAGGATTTTTTGCTACGAGAACCTTAAAATAAAATAAATTTATACAAATATGAATTTTAGATACCTGTAGCTCATAGCATTCCTAGAGGAAATGGAGAAAGAAAGATAAGAGAAGAACAAGAGTTCAACCTGCTTTCCTGATATTTTGATTGTAATGATTCAATTCTTCCATTACACAGAGAGGAAAATATTGCATCTTTGAGAGCATTGGATTCTTATTTAAAGGAAAAATTTGTTACATGGCTTAGTCCTGCTGCCTTAGAGCTTCACCAGATTACATGGGATGATCCGGCTTCTTTGCTGGAGAAAATTGTTGCTTATGAAGTACTTTTCTCCTTTTTTCTTGAATTGTCATTTAATGTAGCTCTGGTATTCCACTATATGCATAATCTTTCATATCTTGTGTAGGCTGTTCACCCTATTAGCAATCTTCTAGATCTTAAGAGAAGGCTCGGAATTGGCCGTCGTTGTTTTGGGTATTTACATCCAGCTATCCCTGGTCAGCAGTTCCTCTAACCCGTTGTTACTGAAAGATAGTTCTCTACCTCTCACAGTTTTATAATTTATACTGGTGCACTAATCAACATCCCAGCAGCAATTGTTTTCATCTCTTTCAATATTGAGTTCAGTCTGTATCAGCTCACAAAGTTAGTAACGTCAAAATGCTTTATAGTGAAGTTATCGTATTAAGTAGGCAGTACAGTGGAATTTCATTATTCTCCTACCGACTAGCTTGAAAAACTAAATTTGGTGCTTTCTATAGTCTACATTATTTGCCCCTTTGGGATCCAGTGCATATCATTGGTTTAAAATATGTAGTTATATGCCTGTTCTCAAATCTGATGTTTAAAAATTGTGATTGTGATTAACATGTCATTGGGAATTATAGAAATTAATGTAACATTGGTAAGATGGTCAAATGAAATAGTTTACTTCTTTATTATTATGATAATTATTATTATTATTATTCTTGTAAATGCAAAAATAATTTATTCTTATAAATATCAAGGTTACTGAGTGCTGTTACTCAAGCAGTTCACTTAACTTCTGTCGCATTTGAAGAAGTCTATTCTTAAAGCTTCAAGTGTGTTAAAGTACGTTATGTGGTCTTTTATATTCTCCTCAGGTGAACCCCTAATTTTCATTGAAGTTGCACTGCTGAAGGATGTTGCTCAGACAATACAGGTTAATGTTATTAAAATTCAACTGGACTAAACCCTGTTTCGGTAACTTCTTTTAAACAGTATTTATTTATTCCACAGGAAGTTTTGTGGGATAGTCCTCCTATACCTGAAAGTGAGACCACATGTGCCTTGTTCTACTCTATATCATCAACTCAGGTATGCTATGTATCATAAAAGTAATGAAAGTTATGGCCAGTGGAGATTTGACTATATATCTAAAAATTGTTAAGTATTTAATTATATGCCATGGTGAAGCTCAGCACAATCATTCTTAGTGCAATGTGAACTGTTTATTCTTTGGTTTTTTCTCTGACTGGAATTATTGCTACAATTTGCTCGTTCTTTTTTCTGTTCCGTTTTTATTCATGTTAGCACCTTTGATCTGTTTGCTTTTCTGTTTATATCATTGTCAGTTTTTCCCCCTCCTGACTCTCTGAAGAAGAATAATGATAGAGAGAGTTTATAATATGGTATAATTTGCAGCCTGGCTTGGCAGGGATCAACTTAGGAAAATTTCTTATCAAACGAGTTGTAACACAGGTGAAAAGAGAGATGCCGCACATTTCTGTAAGTATTTTATCAACTATACGGAGATTCATGGGTTTTGTGAATGCACAACAATTAATGAACATAATTCTTTCTTTAGTTTTTTTTTTCTTTTTCTTTTTTGAATCTCAGTTTATTACCTTTTATTTTCATGGTTTTTATATGAATGGAAATGGCCAAACAAAATGTGTTGTCTTCCCTTTAACCCTTCACATTTGATGGGAGGTTTTCCAAATATACCAGTACAACTTTATGGTTTATTCTTTAAACCATGGGTTTTTTAAATCTTTCCCTCTTCTGAAAGATGCAGATTTCTGAAGTCATTGCTCTCAAAGGCACTATAAAACTATAGACACGTGGGAATTTGCCTAAAAGACTATTCTCTGAAATTGATATATTCCTTTCTTCATTGTAGTACGATCTAAAAGTGACATGCTTACTCCCAGTAGTTATTAGGCACAGGTGTTATGAATTTTTCTTTATAAATGCCATATTTCTTAGGATACTGCTATATCTTACTTGTGCCCTCCCACATCCAAGATTGCTGATGATTTTTTGGCTGTAGACCTTTGCAACTCTTAGTCCCATCCCGGGATTCATGTCATGGCTTTTATCCAAGTTAGCAGCATCTCAGACACCACTTGTTGAAGGAGTCAATTTGTCTCAATCGCAAGCCGAGGGATCTAGTTCCACTTTCTATGAAAATATACTTAAACCCGAGGAAGAAGAAACACTTATGAGTTTATCCAAGTAAGATGCATTCTGTTCTATCTTCATATTTTAAGTTATGATTTTCTTCGATAATTTTTGGCAACACCACTATCGCAAATTCATATGTCATCAAGTAACCTATCCTAATAGCTGCATTACATCTTTTTTTGTCTTTTTCTTGTTTCTCCTTTATTGTGAGCCCAATTGGCTTCTTATGTGTTGAAAAAAAGTAGATTTTTTTTTGCAGTTGTTAAAGTGCATGATTCATGATTCAGATTGCATGATTAAATATGGTACGATTTGGCAAGTTCACAACTCATGTAGTCCGATGAATCAAAATATGACCTTGTTATTCCCTATGATTAATACTAACTGCAACATTCAGTGGTTCAGTTTTTTTTCCTCTTCTTTTTTGCCTTTCTTTCTCATTTTCCCCTCTACTTCATCTCTGGGTTACTATCATGCGACTAATATCAATATGAGATGCAGGGATATTGCCACGGGAAAAAATGGAATGGATTTGATGTTCAACTTGCTTACTTCTACATCCTCTAAGTGGATCCATTCTCCAGAACTTCGGTCAGCATTAAAAGCTCCTTTGATGCGTTTATGTGCCAGGTATTGAAATACTGGAAACAAATTATGGAAAATAAAAAAAAGCCATGTTAGAAATGACTTTGAAATATCGGATTGAGCTAGGCCGCTTGCTAGTACTCATAATTTATGACTCAAGGTAATCTGAAAGCATTTGGGGTTCTTTTGGTATCACAGGTACCTTCTGCAAGAGAAGAAAAGAGGAAAAGCTTTGGACTCTGTAGCAAATTTTCACTTGCAAAATGGAGCGGTATGTCTTGCAACCATATTGTAGAGCCAATAAACTTCATTGTTAGTGGTAATGGTATTTTCATTCTGAAAGCGGTAGTTTCCATATAGTACTTTATACTTTTTGAATGGCTTTTTCAATGAAGACATTGCATGGGTTATTTTCTTGGTATTTCTTTCTCTATAATCAATATGATAAAATGGTTATTTCTTGTAGCAAATCTTCAGTTGTAATTTGAGTAACTTGGTGTGAATAAAGTTTTGCTTCTCAATGTGGACAGATGGTTGAAAGAATAAATTGGATGGCTGATCGATCAGAAAAAGGTCTTTCCCAAAGTGGAGGGATCATGGTGAACTATGTGTATAGGTAATTGTCCTCTGGATGTTGTTCTGTTCGTACCACAATTACATTTATAGTGTCAATTTACTTTGTGGAGGCCATTTTGGTCGTACAAAGAAATTTTGTTTGCTAAGATGAAAGTTCCTGTTACTCCGTTTTGGTTTTTCTAGTGAAGTTAGGTAAGGGTGGGTAAAAAATCCAAATTACAAAATCCATATTAGTTTTGATCCATTTAAATGGATTTATCTCAGATCCAAATCCATATTTTTGGATTTTAAATCCAATCCATTTAATTGGATATGGATTAGATATAGATTGGATACATTTTTGGATTATCCAAATTGCATTTTGGGTTGGATTTTGACTTGGCCCGATCCAGGTTGAGCCTAGACAATTCAGTCCCAGGTTGAGCAAAGTCGACCCAAGTCCACGTCGAGCTGAGTCGTCCGGGCCCAAGTCGAATTGAGTCGGTATGGACCAAAGTCGACCCAAGTCATTTCAGGCCAAAGTCGAGTCGAGTCAACCCAGGGCCAAGTCGAGCTGAGTGGCTGATATTGAGTCAACCCGGTCGGCCGGGACCGATATTAAGCCGAGTTGGCCCATGCCAATGTCTAGTCGAGCCGGTCCAGACCCATGTCGAGTTGAGTCTTTCAGGTTCGATATTGAGTCGAGCAGGCCCGACCCGATATCCAGACGATCGGGCACAGGCTAACATCAAGCCGAGCGGGCCCGGGCCGATATACAGACGACCGGGCCAGGGCTAACGCCAAGCTGAGTGGGCCCAGGCCGATGTCGAGCTGAGCAGGTCCAGGTCTAGGTTGATGTTGAGCCGAGCGGGCCAAGGCTGATATTAAGTCAAGCGGGCCCAGGTAGATGTCGACCCGAGCGGGCCCAAGCCCATGTGGAGACGATCTGGCCCTGGCCGATGTCAAGCTGAGTGGGCCCGGGCCCATGTCGAGCCGAGCAGGCCCGAGCAAAAGTCAAGTCAAGCAAAGCCGGGCCGATGTCGAGTCGCCTGGGCCGATATAGAGCTGAGCGAGCCTGGGCTGATGTCGAGACGAGCGAGCCCGGGTTTATGTCGAGACGAGCGGGCCCGGGTCGATGTCGAGTCGTTTGGGCCTGGGCCGATTTCAAGCCAAGCGAGCCCGGGCCGATGTCGAGCCGAGTGGGCCCAGACTTGATGAGAATCAAATAAAGGAGACTTTTATTAATGAAGGAAGAGGTCATTCACCCTCATATTTGAAGTTCTTCCTTCTAGTCTTCTCAAAATTAAAAGAAGACATAAAATAAAGAGAGGCCCAAGCCCAAAGCCCAAGAAGGCCAAAGCCCAAAAAGCCCAAGTCCATCCCATGAGGGGCAAGGCCAAGCTTTGAATTACTCTTGTATAGTTTTAGGAGGTGTGGATATTAAATAAAGGAGTGTGAATATGTAAAATAAAGTCACATTGTCCATGTGACTTAGGAGAGTGGTGTAGGTGTAGTTTTTAGGAGGTGTCATAGTAGAAAAAGGTCACACCTCCCATGTGACTTGTTTTTGGTGGGAATTTCAAATGAGTTTTATTTGAAATTTCCCACCTATTTTCCAGCACCCTCACACTATAAATAGAGGTGTGGGCTTTTGTAAAATTCAGATTGGAAAATTGATATAGAGAAACTCTACTCAAATTGAGAGAGAATTGTGAGAGCTTTGTCTTCTCCTTCACTTTGTCTTATCTTGAGTGCAATTGGTTCTCTCAAGTGGCGGCACTAGCTCACTCATCTTGGAGCCTTCACCATCCAAGTGGCATGATCACTAAACCAAGTCTTCCATCTCCATAAGTTCTTCTTTCTTTCATCTCCATGTTCATATGAAATTCCTAAAACATGTTTAGCTTCTTTATGTTTGGCAATTCAGTTTAATTCCAACTTTGCTTCGGTTCATTGTTTCCTTAGCTGTTTCTATTTGTTTCTTCTTCAATTCTAGTTGATTTGTTCGGTGCATTTCTGTTCTTGAGCTTTTTAAACGGTGCTTTTGCTTTTATACTCATTTTTAATCGGTTCAATTGGCAATAGATGGAACTTCCATGTGAGTTTGGTGTTTGGTGCAAGTTTTGGTGAGTTCTTGAAACATAGAATGTCAAAGCTATCTCCAACTCAAGTTGATTCCATAGAATGTCAAAGAATCATCTCTATTTGGCTAGTGGAATCATATCATGTGGTATCTAGAGTTTAGGTGTGTTCTTGTTTAATTTTGAGTTGTGTTGCACTTTTAATTCAAGAGCTCTATATTCTTGCTGTTTCATTTATGTTTTTAGGCTTAATTTTGAGTGTTATTGCTGTTTTCTTAATTGTGCCTATCAAGTGTTTGTGTCTTTTCCTTTTTGAATCCTTATAAGTTTTGTCATAGTCATGTTTTTCCAAGAATGTCATCACTTCTTGTAGTACTTTTATTGAATTTTTTGTTTCTTGCTTTGGTGTAATACAGTTTTCTGAGTTTGATACTTGATCCTTTGTGCATTTTCTGTTTTAGTATTGAGTTCATACTTGTATTTTAGATCTATACAAGTTCCTATGCATCATTTCCATTATGTCTTTGATAGTTCTTAATTCTGTTTTTCATTCCTGATAGGATTACTCTGTTTTCTGAAAACGTGCTTACTGTTTCGATTTATTGCAATTGATTTACTCACTGGAAATTTCTGAAATTCTGGATTTGTGTTCTTCAAAGTGTTATAAAAGAGTAAAAAAAAAGAAGTACTAAAAAATTCAAAGTACAAAAAAAATGATAAATAAAATAAAAAAAGTGTGCAATTCTGCCGAAAAAAATACGGTAATCTGGCAGTGATTTTAGAAAATTTATCACAATTAATTGACTTACTGTTTTTGAGTAATTCCAGTGCCATTGTTGAGTTAACATCTTGAACTTTCTGTGGTTAAAATTTCATAATCCAGTTCCCTTTATATCGTTCCAGTTAAATCAGTGAACATCAAGCACAGTTTGCATAAAAATATTTTCTAGTAGCTCTGTTTTTGTTTTCTTCATCTACTCTAGTGCTTTTCTTTAGGTTTCTTTTGTGTGCCTTCTTTTTCATTGAGTACCTTATTTTCTTGCTTGTCTTTTATTCATTACTCTTTCAGTTTGTCATACATGTAGTATTCCTTTTGTTATAGCCTTTTATTGCTTATACCTTTTTTTGCTTGTCTTTCATTATTTATTGGTTTTGTGGTGAAGTGTTTTGAAGATTGTGTGCTCTTGCTTTGACATCTTTCATTTGCGATTACTCAAGACCTCAAGATCAGCTTGGTGCAGAGAGTATTCTTTCTTTGAGAGTGATTTTAAGTGACACTTCACTTCGGCAGAACATGTATCTTGAATATCCTTCCTTAGACCACTCACAAACCTAGCAATCATAGCTTCCTCGCTTTCTTTCAAATCAACTTTAAGTAAAAGCGTTTCTAATTCTTTGTAATAAGCATCCACACTTAGCGTGCCTTGTTGAAACCGTTGGAGTTTCAACATGAGGTCTTTCCTAAAGTGTGGTGGCACAAACCTACGGCGCATTTGATCCTTTAAAGAGTTCCAAGAGTCCACGGGAGGACCCTTGTGATAGATAATGTCCTTTACAACACCATGCCACCATTTCATGGCATAATCACTAAATTCTAAGTTGGCTAGCTTATATTTGTGCTCATCTAGGATCTCATGGAGGTCAAAAATCTGTTCACATTTAGCCTCCCAATCTAGATACACATTAGGATCACTATCCCCATTGAAACTAGGAATTTTGACCGAAGGGAGCTTGGCCTTTGCATCTCGGTAGTAGCCATCTTCACATTTATCTTCATGAACATAAGGTGGTCTATATCCATGAAAGTTGGGTTGAGGTCTCCTTCTATGTTCATCTTCACGTCCATGATCATTGGAAGAGCCTCTTGATGAAGGTCTATGATGATGATGCTCTCCATGAATAGAATGAGAGGACCTAGCTTGCTTCATTTCAAGGCTTTGCAATCTTTCCTCCAACCGTCTAATAGCTTCATCTTTTTGTGTAAGGGCTCGCTTGGCCTCCTTTAATTCACCAAGGACAGAAGCTTTGCTAGGAGAATGCTGGTTGTAACACTCATCACTGGAATATGCAGCCATTTGGAAAAGAAAACAGCAAACAACAAAACAGCAAACAAAGTTAGCCAAAAGCAATTGGAACCAAACTGCCGAAGTGAAGTGTCACTTAAAATCACTCTCAAAGAAAGAATACTCTCTGCACCAAGCTGATCTTGAGGCCTTGAGTAATCGCAAATGAAAGATGTCAAAGCAAGAGCACACAATCTTCAAAGCACTTCACCACAAAAACTAATGAATAATGAAAGACAAGCAAGAAAAGGTATAAGCAAGAAAAGACTTATCACAAAAAGGAATACAAGATATATGACAAACTCAAAGATTAATGAACAAAAGACAAGCAAGAAAATAAGGTACTCAATGAAAAAGAAGGCACACAAAAGATACCTAAAGAAAAGCACTAGAGTAGATGAAGAAAACAAAAACAGAACTACTGGAAAATATTTTTATGCAAACTGTGCGAAATGTTCACTGATTTAACTGGAATGATATAAAGAGAACTAGATTATGAAATTTTAACCACAGAAACTTCAAGATCTTAGCTCAACAATGGCATTGGAATTACTAAAAAACAGTAAGCCAATTAATTGAGATAAATTTTTCAAAATCAATGCCAAATTACCGTATTTTTTTCGGCAGAATTGCACACTGTTTGTTTTTTATTTATCATTTTTTTTTGTACTTGAAATTTTTGAGTACTTCTTTTTTCTACTCTTTTATAACACTTTGAAGAACACAAATCCAGAATTTCAGAAATTTCCAGTGAGTAAATCAATTGTAATAAATCGAAACAGTAAGCACGTTTTCAGAAAACAGAGAAATCCTAACAGGAATGAAAAACAGAATTAAGAACTAGCAAAGACATAATGGAAAATGATGTATAGGAACTTGTATAGATCTAAAATACAAGTATGAACTCAACTAAAACAGAAAATGCACAAAGGATCAAGTATCAAACTCAGAAAACTGAATTACACCAAAGCAAGAAACAAAAAATTCAATAAATGTACTACAAGAAGTGATGACATTCATGGAAAAACATGACTATGACAAAACTTGTATGGATTCAAAAAGGAAAAGACACAAACACATGATAGGCACAAATAAGAAAACAACAATAAAACTCAAAATAAGCTTAAAAACAGAAAGATAAACAACAAGAATTAAAGAGCTCTTGAATTAAAGTGCAACACAACTCAAATTTAAACAAGAACACACCTAAACTCTAGATACCACATGATATGATTCCACTAGCCAAATAGAGATGATTTTTTGACATTCTATGGAATCAACTTGAGTTGGAGATAGCTTAGGCACTTTTAATAGAATTGGATCAAGGTTCTATGTTTCAAGAACTCACCAAAACTTGCACCAAACACCAAACTCACATGGAAGTTCCATCTATTGCCAATTGAACCGATTAAAAATGAGTATAAAAGCAAAAGCACCGTTTAAAAAGCCCAAGAACAAAAATGCACCGAACAAATCAACTAGAATTGAAGAAGAAACAAATAGAAACAGCTAAGGAAACAATGAACCGAAGCAAAGCTGGAATTAAACTGAATTGCCGAACATAAAGAAGCTAAACATGTTTTAGGAATTTCATATGAACATGGAGATGAAAGAAAGAACTTATGGAGATGGAAGACTTGGTTTAGTGATCACGCCACTTGGATGGTGAAGGCTCCAAGATCAGTTTGGGCCCACTCGGCTCGACATCGGTCCGGGCTTGCTTGGTTCGAAATCGGCCCGGACCCAAATGACTCGACATCGTCCCGGGCCCGGTCGTCTTGACATTGGCCCAGACCCGATAGTCTCGACATCAAACAGGGCCCGCTTGTCTTGACATCAATCCGGGCCCGCTTGTCTCGGCATCATCCCGGGCTCGCTCGTCTCTATATCGGCCCAGGCGACTCGACATCGGCCTAGGCCCGGACGACTCGACATCGACCCGACTTTGCTTAACTTGACTTTTGCTCGGGCCTGCTCGGCTCGACATGGGCCCGGGCCCACTCAACTTGACATCGGCCAGGGCCTGATCGTCTCGACATGGGCTTGGGCTCGCTCGGCTCGACATCTACCCGGGCCCGCTTGACTTAATATCGGCCTTGGCCCGCTAGGCTCGACATCAACCTAGACCTGGACCTGCTTGGCTCGACATCGGCCTGGGCCCACTCGGCTTGGCGTTAGCCCTTGCCCGGTTGTCTAGATATCAGCCCGGGCCTGCTTGGCTTGACTTTAGCCCTGGCCCGGTTGTCTGGATATCGGGTTGGGCCTGCTCGACTCAATATCGAACCTGAAAGACTCAACTCGACATGGGCCTGAACCGGCTCGACTAGACATTGGCAAGGGCCAACTCGGCTTAATATCGGCCCCGGCCGACTCGGGTTGACTCAATATCGTCCACTCAGCTTGACTTGGCCCAGAGTTGACTCCGCTCGACTTTGGCCTGAAATGACTTGGCTCGACTTTGGTCCATACCGACTCAATGACTTGGTCCCGGACGACTCAGCTTGACATGGACTTGGGTCGACTTTGCTGAACTTGGATCGGGCCAAGTCAAAATCCAACCCAAAATGCAATTTGGATAATCCAAAAATGTATCCAATCTATATCTAATCCATATCCAATTAATGGATTGGATTTAAAATCCAAAAATATGGATTTGGATTTGAGATAAATCCATTTAAATGGATCAAAACTAATATGGATTTGGATAATTATGGATTGGATTTTGTAATTTGGATTTTTTCCCCATCCTTAATATATATATTAATATGTATACATGGATTTTGATCAAATTTTAAATTTCAATTCACTTGGTCAAATTAAGTATATGCTGCTAATGACACGTAATTTTACAGGTTGGATCACATTGAAGAATATGCCCATTCATACTTCAGCAATGGTGAAATTCAGGCCTCAAGTGATCTACTACATCGCTTTGTTGATGTAACGGATACTGCTTAGTATCAATTCCTAGAAGATAAACCTCAACATATTTCAACAATCATATATGCATGTGCTTTGGAAACAAATCTCGTGGCAGTGGACAACCTTATTAACCTTTACCTTTCTTTGCCGTCACTTGCAGCCACAGTGACAAGTAATTCTGAAGTCTGCTTGATCGGAGCATAATGGAAGGTTTTATCAAAACAATAGGACAAATGCATTCAAGTCTAAAACTGAGTATGCTTGTATAATCATTGATTACTTCCGCTGGAGAGCGTTGTGTCGCATTGCCAATCCAATTCTTTGGCAAAATTGGGTAGGAGACAGCTTGCTAAACTGCGGTACTTCATTTGGTCATGACACGAGAGGTGCGAAGTCGACAAGTTATATTGAATAGGCTATGCTTGGTAAACCTCAAGCTATACATCTGATGTGATATTTGTAGTTGGTATTCTGACAACAAACACTATATCTTAGTGAAGAAGGTGATGCTGCTTGTGAAATTTAGCTGTGTTGGTTGGAAATCATGAAGTGTAAACTGTAAACTATCAAAGAGAAACTCTTTCCTTAACATTGAGGATTGAAGGTAATGTTGTTTGTTTCATCGTTGGACAATTTTTTTTCATTTCAGACGTAAAGGATAATTTATTATGCACTAATCTATCTTCAGAATCAAGCCTCGAAAACAACACCAATATTTGTCTTGAAATATGATATTCTATATCTGCTTGAAATGTTTATATTTGGAGCAGACAATTCTGGTACTCCCAAGTATCCTATTAAGTGTGTCTTTGTGTAAACGATTTGACTTAAATTGAAAGGGATTTCACATTCCAAGCGTCAAATGTGACTTTAAAATTTTGAAGCTTTCAAACACAACCACAGTTAAGGAAGGTTTAACAAAATATTCTGTTGATTATCAATTTGTATCTCGAATTTTCCAAACATTCTATGATCTAACTGTTTTTTTAACCTTGCTAATGCTGGAGTATAAAATTGATTGATAACCATGTCGGTGAGTTATTTCTGTACATATAAATAGGTACATTGCCCTAGCTCCTGTTCGATCAGAGGGAATAAAGGGGCTAATGCTTTGGTGGAAGACTATTCACTTCTCACTTTCAATAGTGGTTTCTAAGACATATTCCGTCATGAGCCTCGTGTTAGATTCTGTGACCATCTACAAGACAATAAGGGTAGAAATATAAGCATTATTCAATCATACAGAAAGTTGAATAAACTTCTGCAGGATTCCTGGACATAAACGTTATTGAATTACAAACCTTGAGAGCTAGGCGCTTCAAGTTGTCCCATTCAAAATCATTTTTGCAGTATGCCGATCTCACCTATAATCATACATCGTCGCATTTAATCGGAACTCCTTAACAGGTGATGGAGAATCAAATAATAAAAAAAGAATCTACTTACTTCCATTATGCGTAGGGCTATTCAGGTACACGCCAGAGCCACGCATCGTTAGTTCGGAGATTTCGTTCATGCAGTGACAGTACACAAAAAAGTTGCCAGTCAGATATTAATAATTAGATACCGATTGAGATTGAGTAGCTTGTAATAGCCGTTACCTAAGTTCTTATGTCTTGATGATTCTCTGAACATGGTGGCACAGAATTTGTCACCATCATTCAACGAGTGTCGACCAAGAAATTCAATCAGCTCCTCATATGCTTCAGGATTGTAGCTCTGCTCCGGGAAATAATTATTTGACAGATGATATTGTTAGAGAGAAAAAAAGCATTAAGTACTAAAAAAGGATATAAAAAAAAAACTGAATTGAGTTGAACAACGTGCATCAAAGTAAATCCACTGTCAAATTATTGTTATTATTATTTAGCCTTCTTGGATCAGATTGACAACGTTGGAGGTCTAAATCTCTCTAAATATAATTTCACAAAAATTTCATGCAATAATAAAAGGACTGTTAATAAGAAAGATCCAAAGAGTGAGCTGCGTGAATAACTGGTTATTAAGAATGTGAAAGCTTTTTCGTATGAAGTTTGAAGCATTCTATAGCGTCATTGCAGAGTCCAATATTGTGAACGAGCAGATTCTCTATCATATCCAATGTTGTATCCGCGTGAATAAAAAAATTCGGCTAATCAATCTTAAACAGAGGATAATATTTATTATATAACAAGACCAAATACAAAAGAAATATAGTAGAAATTTTAGTATATATCAGTGGAAAGACAAGGTAGAAAGACATATTAGATAAAGATTCACATATTCTTATATTCTTGACTGAATGTTTCAGGATGAGATTGACTACACTGAATGTTCCAATCTGAGATGGTGAGAACTCTGTCTGGAACACATTCAAAGACTAAATTTGCTTGTACACAGCGTAAAACTGTACGAATTTTCGTAGTTCAATATAAAGAATAATACTGTATTAAGAGAAAGTATCTTGGGACTAAATTTCCTAAGTGAATTGTTACGCCGTTCAAAGCTATTAAACGATTTCTGAGTACTCTATTTTCAACGAGTGGCAGTAATTAGAATGAATGCAAGCGAAGATATACACGAATTCACAAAGCCAATAAGAAGGAACCTCAAGTTGAGCAGCAACAATCTTCACTGCTACAAAGGTGAAGAAATTGTGGAGGTTTTTGGCCGCCTTTGCTTCCGGTGATGCTTCTCCGAATCCTGCATCTCAATCGATATAACAACCCCATTACATATACATCAGTAATGCTAATTTGGTCACAAATCAATGTATTAGTGACAAAAATTCTTTTTCATTGCTAATATTTGGTGGTTAATGTTAGTTCTTTTAGTCATATTGGAGAAGAGGAACAAAGCAGAAAAGTAACCGAATCAATTACCTGGTACAAACATCTTGTTGCAGTGTAAGCGTGTTGGCTGTGAGCTTCTTTGCTTGCAAGGCCAAAAGGGATAGATTTTGTTGCTTCTGGATGTTTCAGGGTACACATAAGGAAGCTGAGAAAGCGGTAGAGTTGCAGAGAATTCCATGGCTAACTGTTAAAAATTTATGTTGTGTATATTGAAAAAAGGCCTTAATTTTTATGATGATAATTTAAGCATGTGAATACAATGGTGAGGTTATAGTCACTGCAAAGCGAAAAATATCTATATGCTTCAATCCACACAGGGAAATATCTTTGAGCTTACGTGGAAAATTAAGTGAGAACCTTTAAAATCCATGGTGGAACCCACCATTCAATATATCTGTGTATTAATTTGAAGAAACTTCTCCGTTTTCAGTTCTTCCAAACTTTATTTTGGCTCTAAATTTTTTTCTGCAACCTTTCTCCATACAAGAGACACATTTGTTGTTATTCCTATATATATCTAACAAAGTTCTATTTAATATATTGAAAATATCCTTTCTAGGCATTCTCTCTTCCTCAAACTTATTTGAAAAGATTATATTCTTCAACTATCATCTCAAATATCTCACTGCAGTCCAAAAGGCTACATCTGATCTCTTTTTAGCATATCAAATATCTCAATTATACATATACATCCACTTGGCTGAAGAAGGAAGAGTATAATTTCCCAAAAGCATCAAGGAAATAATTTATCAAGGGAAGAAAATAAGGAATATGCGACGAATGTTGAATTTGAGATCTTTCTTATTCCAGAGTTAACTTCTAAACAAATTTATTCAACGGAAAACAAGTTAGTTTTATAATAGAAGGTGCTTTTGGAGAGCAAAAAAGCATAACAAAAATAAATAATTGTTTGATATAAAATAAAGCCTTGTACAATTATTTCATTATGAAAATTGAAAAGTGACATAATTTTTATTTATAGTTTAATCTTTAAAAATCCAAGACACGCCCATTTGGAGTGTCTTTCCATCCCCTTTTTAGCATAAGCGTAATTGGATGTCACATTCTTCACGTAATCTACACATTTTAAATTAAGCATCTTCGTCCCAAAAGTATTAGAAAAACAATAACGAGAGAAGACTCATTCACCACAACTTTGGCGTCAATAAGATCATGAATTGGTGCCATATACAAATAATATAACAAATCAATGAAGCTGCACATAAAATAAGGTGTGTAAATCACCTCTAATCAATTACAAGTTTTCAAGCTCTTAACTCTTCTAGTCCCTAACACACAAAATGACCACACATTCAACCACAAAACCAAAAGCACACCATCTTTTCCTTCTCTTAATTCAGTTGTTAATTTCCACAAGAGTCAAAGGTAAGTGTGATTCTGGTTGCGACCTTGCTCTAGCTTCCTACTACATAAGCGAAGGCACGAACCTCACTTCCATTAGCACTCTTTTCGGAAAGCCCACATCGGAGATTCTCAAGTACAACCCAAGCGTGAAAGACCCAAACGTGATTAAAAGCCGAACAAGAATCAACGTGCCGTTCTCGTGTGAGTGCTTAAACAGTGTGTTTTTGGGACACACTTTCTCGTACCGGATCCAACACGGGAACACCTACAAGGTGGTTGCGGACTCTGTTTTCTCGAACCTGACCACCGAGGATTGGGTGAGCAGGGTCAACAGTTACCAGTCCAATAATATTCCCGACAACGTCAACATCAACGTCACCATCAACTGCTCCTGCGGAAACCGACATGTGTCCAAGCATTATGGGCTGTTTTTGACGTTCCCGCTTCGGCTGGGTGATGACTTGAAAGGGGTTGCGGCGGAATCCGGTGTGCCGGCGGAACTGCTGGTACGCTACAACCCCACCTCCGATTTCAGTTCTGGGAATGGGCTCGTGTTCGTGCCGGCTAAAGGTAATTAACAAACACCTATAACATTTTACTAATTAATTAAGAACAAAGAACCCGGTCAACACTAAACAAGGTACCTCCTTCTTCATGGCTCCTTCTCATACATGTGTTGAACACTGAAGTTCTTTTTTGCTAAATAGATTTGGTATATTCCGTGCATATTTGGAAACATCGATCTTGACAGCTATTAATCACAGAAATTAAAAAAATGTTGAAAATTTATATTTTATTAAGGATGATTAGTCCTCTGGTAATAAAACAAAATAATACAGATCACACTTTGTTCATATATTATCACTTTCTTGTGGACTATTTTGGTGATCCATGCATGCCCAATAACCACTATTAGACAGATACAGTAAAATTTGAGAATTATTTATTTCGAAGATAATTTTCTTGATAGAAAACAAACAGACATAGGTCATCAATGCAATAAAATTTGTCACTTTGTTATGATTGTGTACACAATTATACTGAGTCGGTCTTCACTTTCTATTATCACTGTTTCTTTAGAATGATCCGAGATCAAATTCCAAATTAGTTGACAAAATCTTTTGTGGGCAACTTCGTTATTAATTGTGTATGTGATTAAACAAAATAAATACGAGTTAAGTCCACAAAAATAACATTGTTGTTATTATCTGTGCTTTTGTTATATTAAAATAATATAGTTTCAAGAAAATATATAATTTTTAAAAATAGTTTTAAAATGATGATCAGTAGTTATTTTTAAATATGTGTTTGAATAGAAAAATTGTATAATTAATTATTTTATTAAATAATTTTTAATTTGTTAAAAGATTAATTTTTCTATATAAAATGCATTCATTTTATACAATCTATGACTAAAAATAATAACTATTATTTTTAACTTAAACTTTCGAAAATAATTTTAATTTATATTTTTTTTATATATTGTGTGACAAGTTAAAAAGTTAGAAACAATACGGCTTCTGTCTTATTAAGAGTTGCTTTGCCCAGGCCTATTTTTGCAATACAACTTTAGCGGGAATATATTTTAAATTATTTATCATAAATAACATTTAATGTGAAATAAATCATAATTTAAATAAGATTTACGAGAATTTCTATATTTATAATTTTATTTGGATAGAAGTTATGGGGTAAGTTATAAGGTAAAATAAAAACTCCAAAGTAGAAGGATGCTATAACTAATTTGTATCAACTTGGGTTATCCCAAATAAGTATAGCTGAGTATCTAAATGTCTATAAAGTGAATAAAGTAACTTAATTAATAAAAAAAACTAACTATATACATTAAAAAAAACTATGCAAAAATAGAATAAAAAATAGAGAGATTAGTATTTTCGATTAGGAGACCCCTCGTGTTGGTGCTGTTTTGAACAAGGACACATGACCTGATTAATTTTGTTTTTATCAAATAATGTTGGTTTCGAACTAAATTGCATATTCTATTTTCATTTACTGTGCTTAAATGGTCCAACCACAAACGGTTACCATTAAGACTAATATTTCCCACAGAAAAATAATGTATAAAGCATAAAAATACAAGAATCATCATCTAATAATGTCCTCTTTTAAGGAATTAATACAAATTGTTTGTGTGGTAACTGGTCTTTTGACAGTCCAAATTTGAGACAAATTCATTTTCAAGAAGACTCTGCATCAATGGATTCGCCGTCTCTTATTTTTGTTAGCAATTGCTATTTGATACAATTTTTCTTCTGATGCTTTATATTCTAAATCCTATTTTGCAGATGAAAATGGAAACTTTCCACCTATGCTGCTGAGGTAAGTTAAATTTTATACTAAGTTTACATCTTAATCCTTTGATTAGAGTTTTGAGATTTACTCTTGAAATTAATAACCTATGTTTCTTCCAACCTTGTGCAGATCAGGTGACGTGGATATTGTGCAAACTGCTGCTTCATAAATGATGGTGGGTTAAATTCCTATGAGATGCTGACATTGTTATGCAAATTTAAGTAGGAATATCTAGTGGAGCTATTGCCGGCATAGCCGTTGGAGGAGCTGCTGGGGTCTTAATTTTGGCACTTGTTCTATATGTTGGTCTACACAGAAGAAGGAAAGTGGCTGAGGTGTCCCTTCTCGCAGTACCAGGAGCATCTGAAGATCAGTGTAGTCCACTCTATCATGGTGTTGGTATGTCTTTTCTTTCATTGCTATTTCTAAAACAACCCTTTCTTATTTTATATTGACCTTTGTAATAATTACTTCAAAAAATTGCATGAAGGGTGATTTCTAATTAGTTAATAATGTAAAAATCTTTATATGGAGCGTTAGAATTAAACTCTTAATTATTACCTGTAATACTAATTCTAGATTTCAGGGCTTTTTTTTTGTTTAAAGTAAACTGTGGAACTGTAGGTCTTATCTGATACATATAGGTTTGGGAAGCAGCTTGGACAAGGCATCGGAATCTTCTGTTGTTGCTTCTCCAAGGTTGACAGGGATTACAGTGGACAAGTCAGTGGAGTTCTCATATGGGGAGCTAGACAAGGCCACTGATGGCTTTAGTGTGGCTAATATAATTGGTCAAGGTGGCTTTGGATCTGTTTACTATGCTGAGCTTCGGAGTGAGGTTTGTCAAGATGCTTTAAACTCACTTTTAACATGAGGATTAATAAGAAATGTGCAGTAATATCACCAAACACGAGTAATTATTCACAATTATTGTGTAGACTATAGATATTATGCATTTACACTCACCCAACCTTGTCGTAAGTTCATTGATCTTATTTTTGAAGACAAGAAGTTACTGCTAATCACATACCATTGTTTTCTTGCATTACATAGTACTTGGTTTAAGCTTAACATAAACTTATCTCTTGTATTGAATCCTATTTCGTCAAAGTTTGATCATACAGATCTAAGACTGATCTTTTGTAAGCAATGTAAATTTCAAGTTATTACCAACGCTTCATTTTTTTCCCTTTTGCAGAAAGCTGCAATTAAAAAGATGGATATGCAAGCATCAAATGAATTCCTTGCAGAACTAAAGGTTCTAACGCATGTCCATCACTTGAACTTGGTATGACATTTTCCCTATGCTGATACTAAAATTTTTACCTCAAAAAGTGTACAGTTATAGCCCCCCAAAAGAAAAGAAAAAACTCAAGGGTGGTGCAGTTGTTCATTCTATCAATTCTTCTAACCATCCAATGTTGTGGATTCCCAAGGATTTTCACAAAAAAGAAAAAAAATTAGAATCTCTTTATATTTGGCCTTGCTTCCATCTATTTATGAAAGTATTGTTAGGGATTCTCAACTAATCATCCTGTTCCTAAGATCCTATGCTTGCTATGTAACTAACTAGTTAACTAATCAGTGCTTATATTTAAATATATTTCATTACTCATTTCCACAATACATGATTCCTTGCAAACATATTCAATACAGGTGCGGTTAATAGGATATTGTGTTGAGGGCTCCTTATTTTTGGTTTATGAGTATATTGAGAACGGCAATTTAAGCCAACATTTGCGAGGCTCAGGTTCTTTTTTTCTTACTCACTTATAAATATACTTCATCTTAAAATGATGAAATCATTTTGATGGTCTGAATATGGTTGGTTTGTAGGGAGGGATCCGTTAACATGGGGAGCTAGAGTGCAAATTGGTCTTGATGCAGCAAGAGGATTGGAATACATCCATGAACATACAGTTCCAGTCTACATCCATAGAGATATAAAATCAGCAAACATTTTGATAGACAAAAACTTTCGCGCAAAGGTTCGCAAATGAATTTCTACATTTTTTTCATACATAAATTTTGAATGCTGAGTCCAATCTTTTTTCCACAGGTTGCAGATTTTGGTCTCACAAAATTGACTGAGTATGGTAGTTCTTCATTACACACGCGTCTTGTGGGTACCTTTGGTTATATGCCTCCAGAGTAAGGAACTACTTATCCTTAACTTAATTTATACCAAGTTTGAACCTATTTTTGTATCATTAGCAGCACTGATAATCATGTTCTGTTTACATGCTATTATAATTACTTATTTTATCGGTTGAACTACATATTTTAAAGCACAACAAATTTACCCATCACATAACTTCTGTGTATTACTTTGAATCTCCAATTTTTTTGATTGATTTCTAATATATTATGTATGCATATAACCGTACATGACCATTTTGACCAAGTGTAGTGGTTTTTGGTGTAGATATGCACAATATGGTGATGTTTCCTCCAAAGTAGACGTATATGCTTTTGGAGTTGTTCTCTATGAACTCATATCAGGCAAAGAAGCTATCGTCAAGACAAACGATCCTGAGAGTGAATCAAAAGGACTAGTCGCCTTGGTTGTTTTTCCATGCTTCTCTTCATTCAACAATAGTTGTAACTCATCCCTTATATATTTCTTTACTAAATTTTGGACTTGTTATATAAACTGCAGTTTGAAGAAGTTCTTGGTCTCTCAGATCCAAAAGAAAATCTTCGTCAACTTGTTGACCCTAGACTTGGTGACAACTACCCTCTTGACTCTGTATTTAAGGTAGGTAACCAATTTAATAAAAAATGCCTCAACAATCCAAAAGTAAGATAAATATGTCTATAGTTTAATCACAAATCATTAAGATAAACATGGCGGTCTCAGCAATAATTATCATGAATATTGTATTAGACATGATTTTTCATGCATAAAATGTATCAGAAACGGTAATAGAACTGTTATTATTTTGGTCTATTGCAGGTATCTCAGCTTGCCAAAGCATGTACACATGAAAACCCTCAACTTAGGCCAAGCATGAGATCAATTGTTGTCGCCTTAATGACACTTTCATCTGCAACTGAGGATTGGGATGTTGGTTCCTTCTATGAAAACCAAGCTTTAGTGCACCTTATGTCTGGAAGGTAGCTCATGTTTCCTCACCTCATATTTCTCAATATTTCAACTCTTAATTTGTAAATAAAAGTTAGATATCTTACCAATTTCTTTCTTCAAAAAACCAAAATACGCAGATATTTACTTCTCCAAGTCGCATTAGTTGATGTTAATTACATTATATTTTTAACAAGGAACGAAATTCCGGTATATTATTTCACTAAAACAGTAATTAATAATATTTGAAGAATAATTTATTATAAGTAAAAGATGAAAATTATTGCTTCGTGACAAAAATTGTAACTTCAACATCCAAACCTCTTATATCTCCTTTTGTTTTCTTAAGAGTTATATATTATATGTGTTTTTGACTCGTCCATTTAAAATTGAAAATATGTTAAAACTTCCCAATGAGAAATGTTAAATGTATGGTTTGTTATGTATTACCAAAATGTATGCTTCCGTGGCTGTTTTAGTTTCATTTGAAAAAAAAATATAAATAAATGAAAACAAGCTTCATTTAAAAAAGCGCAATATATACACATTTTTGTTAAATAAAATTTAATTAATTCTTGTGTACTTATGTCTATATCTAATATATATACACGAAATGTTAAATGATTTTTCTCTCTACATAACCTCTCATAGTTATTAATACTAAAATAAGCAATTATACAACTTCACCATGCCATTCAAAAGTAATTATATAATTTCTACAATTAAAAATAATTAACACATACACTTTTTCAAATTATTCTTACAAAATTATATAATTTTTAAAATCGTGTTATTTTAATGTAATAAAAGTATAAATATATGTTCCATAAGATATATCTTTCCGCAATAAAAGAATAAAAACTTTATAATTTTTACTAATAAATTATTTTTTTTATAAATCTCAAGGCTATATAACAGGTAACCCCACATGAAAATAACATAAAATTAAAAAAGATAAAGAAAAAAAAAACATAGGAAACTAGACTAAATCCTATGGAAAAAAATAAAAAATAAAAGCAACCTAAATAATTATTGAGAGTTTAAACCAAAAAGATGAAAAATTAAATAAAGAATCTTCTCTAATGCCTAATCCCATGAAAATTCTCGTTTGCATTCAAAATATTCACTATATTTACTTAATAATTTTTTCTTATTCATCTTTTTCGCCCATAATTTAGAGACCAAAGTGACTATTTATAAGAAAATACCTGAGGTAGATTTAACTATATTCCCTCACAAAATATTAGAGAATAGATTTAGAAGTAACTCGTTTGTCTACAACTAATTTAAGATTTGTTACATTAATTACATATTTAAAATGGAAAAAAATCTAAAGACGATAAAGTTCATGGGGGCAATGCAGCATTTATGTGTGTAGAAAATCATCTGACTCATCTAAAGAAGACATATTAGCAAATATATAATCGTAAGATCTTAAAACAACCCTTACATCTTCAGCAAATTTTTAAAAATTGACCAACAAGAGATTCACCCTCCACGAGCGCAACAACAACTTTAATAAGATTATCAAGATCAATAACAACTTCCTCAACTCCCATAACCTCTTTATTACCAACATGTATCTCATCTATTTGTATCTTTATAACAAAATTACTTTTATATTATAAAAATATTATATTAGAATATTTGATCTACTAACTTATTAATTATAATTAAAAATTTAATTTGATTAAATAAGCTTAAGTGTTTTGTAGTAGGAACATATTAAAAATATAGTTTTCGTTACAATAAATTTAGTTTGGATTACAGTAATATATTATTTTAAACCCTAAAACGTTATATTTTAAAATAATAATATATTAAGATGAATTACTTTATAAAATATGAAAATTTAAATTAGTTTATTTTATTTTATTTATTTATCACATTATAAAAGCACACACATATATTAATAAATATGAAATGATTTAATTGTATTTTATTTGTTTTTTTATAATATAGAAAAAATTATTAATAATTATTAAATTAATATTGAATTATTTTGTTATAATATCAAATTTTATATAAATTAATATTAATAACATAATTGTTAAAATAATAGAATACGTGAACTTATATAATAGTAAAATATTTATATACATAATAATTATGTCATAATGATTATGTAGTAACTGATTATATTATAATAGATAGTCGATTATTTTGAAATTATTATGTGTGTATACTTCTTTTCCACATCTATCCTCAGTTATGCGGAAAGTTAAACTTAAAAAAAAAAATCGTTTTTACATTTTTTAATACATTCATTTTCGTACTTCAATATGTATGGATAGCATTTGAATGGATCAAAAAAGACACCATGACAAATGAATTGGTTTCTGTTGGTGCACAGTTTGAATGACTTACCTTCATTCCTTCTATAGAATTCTTATTGCAGATAAAAAAGATATATACAATTCTTATATTATACTTTTTTGGTTCTTTGTGCCATTCATCATGTACAATGGCCTCTGAAATTCTTATATTTCTATATTCTTCCTTTGTATCTGCTAGTGAAATAGTACAGTGCCATTCATTCTCATTCACAGAATCTTCAATACCAAATACCAACAAATAATATTGAGTTTCTGTTGCTGAAAGATTCTCTGAAATTTTGTTCATACTTAGCAGGTTAGTTTTCTTTGTTTCTCTTCCTTTATTATATCCATTATCCAGAAAACCTCATTCTCATTATTACATTTTATATATAGTTTGTCACTTAAGATTCAAAAGATTTGAAGAAGTATAAATTTCTGGTTTAACTTTTAGTTTTTATTTTAGGCTTTTGAATATAAAAAGATGTCATAGGGCAGTCAAGTCATTAGATGTTTTATTTTTAGAAGAATTTGAAAATGTATAGTTAAAATAGAATGAATATTTAAAATACAATTTATTCCTTTTAAAAATCAAAGTTCAATTTTTTTAGATTTGAAAAAACATTTTTTTTCTTTTGGTTTGATCATATTCTTTTTAAAAGATGAAAAAATTAAATTGTGTGTTTGTTCAGATCCTGACAATATTTCCCTTTATAATACCATTTTGAAATCATTTAGAAAATTACAATTAATGAACATATTTCAAATCAAGAAAATAAAAGATAAGATTTTTTATAAATTATACTCTTAAAGAAATGAGAATATCTAGATTATTACCTTATTTAAAATAACTGCAATATCTTACAGATCAAAATACATTTTCCCCATATATATATATATATATATATATATATATATATCCTTATCATACCTTCATTTCCACAGAAGACTCACGTCACACTGAAGCAAGTATACGAAAGTTCCAAGATTTCGCATTAAAATTGACACTAAAGATATATTAGGTATGTTTTTTTAATTGAAACCAGACACACAATTAACTGTAATACATAAGAACTATGAATTGTATGTTGATTGTTCAGAAAATCCTTTATTTTGTTTGTTAAGGGTAGGTTAGTATGCTACTTTTCTCTATGATTGTAGTATCATTATATAAAGGATTTGATATTTTATATTGACTGTTAGAAACTATAGAAAAGTTGGCATGTTCATGGTTGAATGAGTGATATATTCATCGTTAATCCATGTTATAGTGGAGCTTTTGCAATATCTTGATATTCTTTGTGTTCTTTCTGCAGTAAGAATGAAAATTATATTAAGAATACCAGAGAAGTCAAAGGATCATATTGACTATATGATGAAGATCTCAATGCCCGCAAAATACTCTGGAATTCGAAAGAGATCAAATGAGCAGTACTTATCCAATAGTCCAAAATCAAGACAAAATGAACAAGCTCCTATTGTACTAGAAGAATGGTCAAACCGACATAGTGATAATTTTACTGGCAAAATCCCAAGAGGCTCAAGAGGTTTTGAAAGTTCAAAAAGGAGAAAGGTTAAAGAAGACTATACAATAAAATCAAAGCCTAAAGGGGGAGAAGATGTTTTTAGTTATAATAAGAGGACTACTGAATGTCCTTTTAGTAAAGAACTAGAGCCAAGAAAGTGTCTTGCTGCATTGAAGAAGAAAAGAAAATTTGAAGACAATATCTTGGCTGACCAATTGGGCGATTACAAGGATTTTGTTCCTTCAAAGACAAATTTCAGAAGCAAAGCTAGAAAAATTGATAACGTTAAGGTAAATGCCTTCCTCACTGCCTACTCCTTCATTGAAAAAGTACTTTATCATAATATTTTTTTTTCTTGGTCGGACCTTGTATTTGTGTTAACAGGATACAGAGCAGACTTCTAAAAAATGTCATCAGTGTTTGAAAAAGGAAAGGGCAGTGTTCGTACCTTGTACTAAATGTCCGAAAATGTATTGTTTGGGGTGCATCAGGAAATGGTAAAGTAGTTCACATTTAAATAATCATTGAAAGGGTATTTGTTCGTGTAGTTTATAAATATAACAATTTCTCATTTTACACATAGGTATCCCAATCTTACAACATCAGACATTTCACACGAGTGTCCCTTTTGCCAAAACAATTGCAACTGCCGTGTTTGCTTGGGCTCAACAGGAACGATTAAGGTTAGTTTTCTGTGCTGTCTGGTAGATACCCTTAAATCAATTCCTTTCATAAATTGAAAATGTTACTCAGAAGAACTTTGAGATTACTTTTTAACTCTGTTTTCCCATCTAATTTGATGTGTTCAGACATCTAACAGCAGCATCACAGATGACGAAAAGGTTCAACATCTTCAATACATGATTGACTTACTCATTCCATTTATACAACATATTTGTGAAGAACAAACTCAAGAGCACGAGATTGAAGCTAAAATACAAGGTATTAAGCTTCAGCATCAGTGGGGGTATTTAACTTTGAATACATCACTAACGATAATCTGTCTTGCCAGGAAAATCAAGCTCTGAGATTGAGATACCACAAACATCTTGTGAAAATGAACGTATCTATTGGTATGATATTAGTCCATTTGCCTATTATACAAGTTTGATCCTTCCACAATTTCGTAACTTTGTTTTTCTTGGAGCAGTGACCATTGTGCTACTTCATTTACTGATCTTTATCGAAGCTGCCCCGAGTGTTCCTTTGAAATCTGCCTCAACTGTTGCAAAGAAATACGCAATGGAAGTATATCACCCCGGTCTGAAATGAAGTTTCAATATGTGAATAGGGGGTATGATTATATGCATGGTGGTGATCCATTACCAGTGTCTGGTAATTTAGGGACTTTAAGAGGTCATTCTAAGATATCTACCAAATGGAAGGCCAACAGTGATGGAAGTATCAGATGTGCACCCAAAGAAATGGGGGGATGTGGTGGCCCTGTGATGGAGCTGAAGCGCATTCTTTTAAATGGGTGGATATCAGACTTGGAAGCCAAAGCTCGTAACATTCTAAAAGGCTTTTCTAAAACTGAACAAACAACTCTTCAGAAAGAAGAAATATCAAGTTGCAATTCTAAGATAAGAGCAGCTTTTAGAGATGGCACAAGTGATAATAACTTATACTGTCCATCATCAAGTGACCTCATAAATGAAGGGCTGCCTCTCTTCAGAAAACATTGGACTCAGGGTGAACCAATCATAGTTCGTGATGTTCTTAAGCAGGGTACAGGTCTTAGTTGGGAGCCAATGGTCACATTGCGAGCCCTATCTGAAAACGTGGCTCCAGGAATCAGCTCAAATATGACTGAATTGAAGGCCATTGATTGCCTTTCTTGTTGTGAGGTTTGCTTCTATTGTCTCGTTTTGGTTTTTAATACCAACATTTCCCTCCCAAAATATGCTTCTAAAGTTTCAAGTGTTTTTTTTTATCCAAATGGTTGCTATTGATTTCCATAAATCATGTTTTTTTTTTCCTATGCTTTGGAATGCACGTAAGATGACTTCAATTGCTAATTCCTTTTTATATCGAACTGTAACATTTTACAATGTTTTTCATGCATGTATATTAATAATACAAGAATTTGGACCAACATTCACCATTCTATTCTAAACCTTTGCAGGTAGAAATCAATACTAGTACATTCTTCAAGGGCTATACCCAAGGAAGAACACATCAAAACCTGTGGCCAGAGATGCTGAAGTTAAAAGACTGGCCTCCCTCTGACAAGTTTGATGATGTTTTGCCTCGCCATTGTGACGAGTTTATCCGCTGCTTGCCATTTCAAGAGTATTGTGATCCTCGAGCTGGGATCCTCAACCTTGCTGTAAAGTTGCCATCCCATGTTCTAAAGCCAGACCTTGGTCCGAAAACATATATTGCTTATGGGATTAAAGAGGAACTTGGCAGGGGAGATTCAGTAACAAAACTTCACTATGACATGTCTGATGCTGTAAGCAACTTACAACCTTACTTTTTATTCAAGCCTTGTTGTTTTTTAGAACTTACAACTTGCATTCTGTTTGTACATTAAAACCAAAATCCTAGATTTCTTATTGCGCATGTTGTATCACTGGAAGATGAGCATTCCTATGGTTAATAACTTTACTTTCCGTATTACTTAACGTAGTTTAGAGGTTGTTTTCTTATTAATTTAATTTGCACTTTTAGATTATGGTACATGGAAATATTATGCTTCTATTTCACAAAATATACTTCCTTGTCTAGAAATTTCCAAGGTGAATATTTTGATTTTCTAATTATTGTTCAAAAATTTCCAAAGGTGAATATTTTGATCCACACGACTGAGGTAACATTGAGTGATGAACAAAATTCAGTTATTCCAAAACTGAAAAAAGCACACATGGTCCAAGATGGGAAAGAGGGACATGGTTGCAAAAGGGTCGATGAATGCCTGAATGAAGGACTTTGCAAAGACAACAGAGAAGAATATAACTGTGCTATTTCTAAAGAATCAGGTGGTGCTCTTTGGGACATCTTTCGGAGAGAGGATTCTGAAAAGTTAGATGCATATCTAAGAAAGCACTCTAAGGAATTTAGGCATACCTATTGCTCTCCAGTTGAAGAGGTAATGTTATATTTAATTAGTCTAAATTTCTTCTTATCCTTATTCTTGGCTTGAGGCTAATTTATTTCTATGTTGGTTAGGTTGTCCATCCAATTAATGACCAATGCTTTTACTTGACTTTGGAACACAAGAAGAATCTGAAGAAGGAGTTTGGTTAATATTAAGATTTGCAAATTGCTTGATCAAAGGATGCAATTTAGTTACTAACATGAATCTTAATTCGCAGGTGTAGAACCTTGGACTTTTGAGCAACAACTTGGGGAGGCAGTATTTATTCCTGCTGGATGTGCACACCAAGTCAGGAATCTTAAGGTGAAACATGTTTTGACGCATTGAATTGACTCATATTGTCTGCATCTATGATTGCATATCTAACACTAAGATCCACATTATAAACCTTGCAGTCATGCACAAAAGTTGCTGTAGATTTCGTGTCTCCAGAAAATGTTCATATGTGCTTGCATTTAACTGAAGAGTTCCGTCGTCTTCCTAAGAATCACAAGGCCCGAGAAGATAAACTTGAGGTGATTAATTTGCTTCCTGCATGTTTTCTTATTTTTTTGCTTTTTCTTTCTTCCTTTTCATGTGAACTTCAAAGTTCGAACTAATCAAATTGAAGAAGAGAACTTAAATGTTGGCCAAACTTATAATATGTTTGTTTTTTATGTTTTTATTTTTTTATGAAACAGATACAGAAAATGATCCTCTATGCTGTTGACAATGCTGTCAAAGAATTACAAGCTTTACGTTCTTGATTGGATCTGATGCAAGCATGCTCATTTGGCATGATAGCTGCTGTTTTGTACTATCTGTTAGAATTTAGTGATGAAAGTCATAATTAAATGACTTTTATTATGTATGTATATATACACTAATAAACATTATTCTAACTTGCTTTCTATATAATGTGTCAGACTAGCCTAGTACATAATTTTAGTATAAATTTTGAGAGTTTTGTAATAAGATACTATAAAAATTTGAGAACACAAAAAGTGCTCTACTCTTATTATGTAATGAACAACACAATCATATTATGAGACGAAATATGCGAAAATTAAATTATATAATTGAGTAACACTCTTCTCTAAAGATAAAGAAATTTAGTAATAATGGTTGGATATAATTGAATTTATTTAATGTTTTAGGTGGAGAACTAAGTTGCTGACATTAATGTTATTTATGCATAGCTTATATAATTGAATAATATTTTTACATTATTATTTATTATACAATCTTATTGTAAGGATATTCTACATATTTTATATTTAGATCTGTACCTGTAAATATTACCTTTAGAATAAATAATTTATAGATAGAAAAATATACAAAATAATCTAATAATCTAATAATAAAATTTAATATTATATTAATACTATTTTTTTGTATTTACTTAATAAAATTAAAAGTAATTTATAAAATAATTTTTAAATTAGTGTAAGTAACTTATTACTTTATATTCTAAATTAATTTTTAATTAAATTAATGATTAATTTGATTATTTTAGAGTATTTTATTTAATATTTTTTATTGTGAACAAAACTCATATATATAATTTATATTATTTTATCCCATATATGACATTCTCATCAAGCCACTATAAAGTCAAATTAAAAGCATAACAACAAGAGGATAGTGATGCATGAAAAATTAAAGAAGTCAAAACAAAATTAGTATTCCGAGCTAAATTCTTATTAAAACTATGACTTAGTACATTCATTCTTTGTGTGAATTGTTCTACCTTTTCTTATTATGGTCTGTTTCTAAACACAAACACATAATATATATATATGAATAATGAACATCTTTTGTTCACAATTCTATAGTTTACTAGAAGAGCTTGCTAGCAAATTCATCCATGGCAATTCCTTCCCTACGACATGAAGCAGACTTAGAGGCAAGCTCTCTCAGCTCAAACCCGCTTCTTCCTAATTGCATAGCCACCTTGTTCTCAAACACTTCACCGTTTTCTCTTTTCTCCATATCTTTCTCTTCAAGTGTTACCTCAACAGTTTCTTCCAACAAACGCAAAAACCCTCCACAGAATCTATACATTTCAAACACCATTCCCACTTGTCCTCCATGCTCAAATGAGTTAACAACAGCAGCCAGAGACCCAGCCAAAAGGGTCACCAAATATGTCCAAGACCACCACCCTATGTTGTCCACAAACACTGACCCAATTGTTGCAATGCCCATGAGCAAAGGCCCTAAAATGGCCAAACTCTTGCTGATCTTCAACACCTTGTTTCCTAACCTCTCATAGTCCTCAAAATCTTTTCTCTTTGACACTTCAACAACCTCCCTCAGTTCCATTTCTAGTTCTTCACTCCATCCATTCACTAACCCTTCTTCCATCTTCTCTCTCTTTGTTTTTTCTTTGTGGGGTTGAGAAATCTTATCAGGCCTAGGCCACCACACAGCAGGCTCAAACTTTTCAGGGAATTTCTCAAGCATAGCTCCCAAAAGGGGAAGTGGGTAAGCTCTATCAAGAGCCAAAACCTTCAAAATCACATCGTTCACATCTTCCTCTGAAGGACTTTCAAGTGCAACAGTGGCCTCCATTTTTGTCTGCAGGCACTTAAACAGTCTCGTCGCGTTTCGTTGTTCTTCGGCAAGTTGTGAGGGTTGGATCTTGTTCATCACGAGTAGTAACCCTGTGGCAGCACAAAACAAGAGGGTGGAAGATAGTTTAAGACCCAGTAATGGCGCCCCTGAACCTGGACACGTGGCAACAAGACCCGACATGGTTGCGGCTGATAGAGTAATCATGTTGATGGAGTTCAAAAGAAGGATGTTCCAATTGTCACGTTGCTTCCCAACATTGTGGTGCATTTCTACTCTGTCGGTTACCAACTCCAAAATTGCAAGGAATTTCGTGGTGGTGGTGATCTTATTCTTGTTGTTGAGAGTATTAAGATTACGAACACTTTCATCGTACAATGCTTTTGGTTTGACATTTTCTTCAAATGGGTTTGTGTCTGTTGAAGCGTTGGTTTCCTGAAATGAATTTGTGGTAGATATTTTTGGAACTAACAAAGACATTCGTCTGAACTTTGATACAGTAGCATGTTTTCTCTTGAAGGAAAAAGAAGAAAGATACATAGATGAGATATGCAAGGAGGCCATGGAATTAGAGTTCTGGATTACAAAAAGAAATGAGTGATCTGAGTTTTATAATAAACAAAAACTGGAGGCAAAGGAAGTGGTCGTGAAATGTTGAGGACTTGGCCTTTTGCTGACCCTTTCTCTCTTTTATAGCTTCCCACTTTTGCAATATTTTTCCATTGGGTTGTCAAAATCCCACACATTAGTTAGGGTTCTTACTTGGTTACTTGCAAAGATAAACAATGAGAGGTAATGAACTTAAGGAAAATTGTATGAACATTTGTTGTTTACTCATTCTTGGTTTAATTTCACTCAGAACGCAACTATCAAGTTGAGCTTAGAATATGACTAAGTGTACTCTAACTACTAATTTTAATGACTACTTCAAAAGTCAATAACCTACTACAACCAAAACACTACTAGGTATACTCTAAAAAAAACTGGCAATAAGTAAGAATAAAAATCAGCAATTCTTTTATTTTAATCCTTTTAGGTGCAAATGTTTTTTTTATTGTCTGTGTTCGAGGTTCAAGTTGGATTTTATATGGTTGAAAATTTCAATTAATTCAAATTTGCAGTTTTCCACGTTTTTATATTTGAAGTTAATGATGAGGATTTACCTTTTTATTTATTATTTTTAATATTATAATTTATTGAAATAATTATTATTTTAATAATATAAATGAATTATGTTTAAATGCAAGTGATATGAATTAGATAATATAAAAGTGAGTTGTTTACTAGTTACTTACACTACTCAACAACAACCACCTTTTTACCAGTGTTGTTAATCGCAGAGCTGGTGAATTATTAATATTCAGCTTTTAGATATGATGTCATAAATTCGTGCGCCTTTTTTTTTACATTATTATACCCTCTCGTTAAACTAATATTAAAAGAATTGACAACGTGCTTGATATTTTTTTTAAAACAACTTATATAATTAATACTTTTTAAAGACATAAATTGTTTTTAAGATAATGAAAGCATGAGTTATTTTAAAAGGTAAACAAAAGAAGACGAAATAACTACATAAATTTAATCTCATCAATTGTAACAATAAGCGATATTTTTATAAAAATGTTATATTCTTCCAACTAGAAAAATATACAATAATTTATATTATATTTTGTATATCTCTACCAAATTATTTATTTTATTGCACACTTCTTCCTTCTTCTTTTTTCTACTTATTCTTTTCTATTGTTTTTCTTTTCTTTGGTTCATTTTTTATGAGTTTTGGTTTTAAATTTCCATTTCTAGCAAAAAGATTAGTGGGTCTGATATGATATTTTCAGGATTTTTTTAAGCTGTTGGACTTTTAATAGAAAGTCTAAATATTTAATTGTTAACTGTTACTTTGAAAATGAAAAAGTAAATTATTAGTATTGATTATGGAGTAATCACCACATGACATGATTGGAAAATAAATAATTATAGTATAACTATAATTTGTAAAAAAAATTATTTTTAACATATAAATTATATTTTGAATTTATTTAGGATAAAGACTTTTATTGCTATACAGATTATGTTTAACTAATAAGCTTTATAGAAAAATGTTAAAATTAGATTTAAAAATAAAAAAGATAAATGAAGTGAAATAAAAGATTAAGAAAAATGTCTGAAGCACTCTAATTTTAAAAAAAATGGAAAAAATTTAGAGTTAAAGAAAAACTGATAAAAAATACTGCCATTTGATATAAATATACACATACATAATATTATATTTAACTTGTGACAAGTATATATTCTGTGTTATAAAATTATTTTTAACCATGTAATAATTTTTTTATTCAGTTTACAAAATAAAAGTATTTGTTAATACACTTTATTACCTTAATAGTTTTATTATCATCAAACATACAAAAACAACGCTGTACTGTTAAAGGAAACATATAAAAACAACATCTACTGTTTAAAAAGATCTACAGTTTAAAATTTTCGTCTTAAATATGAAACATATCGAAAGTTGTCACATAACATATCAGGAGCAAAATCTTTTTTTTGTTTTGTTAAAAATACTAAACGGTGTTGAGTGTTTGGTGAGTAACAGTGTGGGCACTGAGGAGCGGCGGTGGCGGTGCCGCGTTCAGTGCTACCACGCGCTGACGTACAAAGAATGCAACTGTGGGACCCACCGACCTCTACAGGTCAAAAGCGCTGGTATCGACGACGACGACGTATTGATGTGGTCGAAGTTGCGTGAGGCTTGAGAACAGTCTGAACAAGTGTCTCCATGAAAGCGGAGAGAAAGAGAATCAAATTATGATTATTAATTACTGAAAACAAAGAGTTAGTGTTTCTCTCTGCATCTGCATGCGCATTCGCTTCGATTTCAACCTCTTCTTTACGCTATGTTATGCATATATCTAAACATATTAGCGACGCTTATTAATAGTGCTACACTTACCCAACCTGCAGCAGGGTGGGAGGAATGGCATCGGCGGCTAGAGGCGCCAAGAGACGCCCCGCGATAAGTAGAAAAATGCTGATCCTCCTCTTTGCGTCCCTCTCATGCGTCGTCGTTTTACTCCTCCTTTCTCTCTTCAGATTCCACTCTCCCAAACCCTCAATTTCGGTTTCTCGCGTCTTCGATGGCCCTCCCAAGATCGCCTTCTTGTTCCTCGTTCGCCGCAACCTCCCTCTCGATTTCCTCTGGGACGCTTTCTTCCAGGTCTTGCATCTTTCTTCTTTCATTTCCTTAAAATCTGAAATTTGGGGAATGTCTGAGCGGTTTCTTTTTTTGCAGAACGGTGACGTTTCTAGATTCTCGATTTATGTTCACTCCACGCCTGGCTTTGTGTTGGATGAGTCAACCACCAGGTCGCAGTTCTTCTATGGTCGACAAATCAGTAATAGCATTCAGGTTTTTTTTTCTCTCTCTTTCGAATCGGTTCTTGAGAAAGCTATGCCACCAACTTATTCACGAAATTGCTTTCCTTTTCGAAATTGTGAGAACATTGAAATGTTGCTTCTATAGTAAGGTTTTTGCATCCTAAAAATAGGTGTAAGCGGATGCACTTTTATTTTGTCTTCTCCATCGATGGCGAATTCTTTCTATTTGGTTAAGTGGTATATTGCTTACAGGATGGAAAAAATTGACAACATGGTCCTTTTCCATTTATGTTTTTACTTCTGTATTGGTCTAATCTGTAGCACCGAATGCCAATGGGGTGACGGTATTAATCTGTAATAATCTGATGATTTTGAGCACTGTTTTTGGTAAAGGATTTGTGCCTTTGAGAGTAAGTAAATGAAATTAAATGCACAAGTTCAAATAAGCCTTCTGGAGAAGTTAAAATCATTCTTTTCCAAAAAAAACTTATTTTAACTTGTGCATAAGTTGTTTTTAATATTAGGAGAAGTGTACTTGTCCAAACCTTATACACATTTTTTTACAAGGATTTATGCCTTCAGTGTGATAGTGCATGCAGATATGGTTGAGCATAAAAATGTAATACTGTTATGCTATTAATATGTTGTTTTATTCTCTTATATGAATTCAGTGTTACATATTTTAGGTTTTATGGGGAGAATCAAGTATGATTCAGGCTGAAAGGTTGTTACTGGAAGCAGCCTTAGAGGACCCTTCAAATCAAAGATTTGTTCTTCTCTCGGACAGGTTGGTATTTCCAATCTTCTTGTATTAGTACAAGTTTCATTTAGGAGTTCTTGTTCTTTCTCTGTTTCTGCTTCTTTGTTTTATTTGCCACTCCTATTTGAAGGAAGAGAGAGGTTTGGGCCTGGCATATGTTTGTGCAAACCTGGTTAAGAATCTGAGTTTTTATTTTCCATGTGCAGCTGTGTTCCTCTGTACAACTTTTCCTACGTGTACAATTATGTCATGGTTTCTCCAAGGAGTTTCGTGGACAGGTAGAAGAAGGCTTTGGTTCTTGAGGTGCTTGGCACTAATTCTTTTTCAAATGTTCAATTTTAATCCATTTAAACTTGCATTTTGTTTCATTTTTCTGAAAGGTATATGCTTTAAAGGTGGAATAAACGAGTATGTTTATATTGCAGTTTTCTTGATGTAAAGGAGGGCCGCTACAACCCAAAAATGTCATCTAAAATACCAAGAGAAAAATGGCGTAAAGGGTCCCAGGTTATTTTTCTTTTCTTTGCCATACTTCCATATTGACTAATTCGACTAATGGAGTTTATTAATGGTTTAAAATATAAAGGCAAGTTTTTCAGATCAGTTAACAAAAACTTGGTTTCTGGTTGTTGGGTTGAAAACTAAGACCATTTGATGGTGTTGTCTTCATGACCGATTGGAATCCTTGGATTGTTGAGATGATTGGCAGAAGCTAATGGATGAAATGGACAAGGATGGCTCCAATGGAGCTATGGTTTCTTTGAAAGTGCATGAGAGGTAGGGAGGGTGATTGGTTGGGCCATATCACTTGGAGATGTGAAGAATCAAGGTGTTTATCCTAGAGAAGTCTAGACAAGGGAGTGAGAAGCAATTCACTCATATTAATCTTAGAAAAATGAGAGCCAAACACCTCAATATATAATGATGAGGTCCGGCCATTGTACACGGAAATGAGTGGGAAAATTCAAACCAATTAAGTTTGAAATTAGGCACCTAAATGAGCTCATAAGGCAAGCATGACAAGATGTGCTTCATGTGACTCTTTTCGGTCTAAATGACTGGCTAGGTTAATTAGGAGTTTTCTAGAAACCCTAATTTGATTTAAGAAATATTACAAGTAAAATTCCTATTCTACTTTTAGCAAGAAAATAAATTATACTCTAGAAATTCTACACTAGGTTATGACATTTTTGAACATGTATAGAAGGGGTGTCTCTGCCATCAATAGCAGAGTCCTAGTCTTCTTGAATCTTCCTTGCCATGGATTTAGTGGTTGGGCCTGAGCTTGACCTTCTTCCATCACCATTGCTGCTCACTGATTTGCCTCTACTAAGTGCTTTCTAGTAAAGTCAAGATGCTCCACTTGCCGTGTTAAAGGGGGAAATTTTGTATTGGGTGTTTAGCCAGAGTTTAGCTGAGTTGCTTTTGTAAATATCAAATTGACATTATTTCTTACATTGAAGTTGTAGCATAAAATTTTTAACATTTGTTTCTGGAAATTATGTCTTAATTTGAATTTATTTTGAATTTCCAGTGGATCACTGTAATTCGTAAGCATGCAGAAGTGATTGTAGACGATGATGTAATCTTTTCTGTCTTTAAGAAATATTGTAAGGTGTGTAATCGATCTCAACTTTGTTTAATTACAATTCTATTAAGATTCTCATACTACTGTATTGATTTTATTAAATTTTCTTGGCATTGTATAATGAAAGCTGTCATAGAATTCAAAATTGAATGTTTAGCATACAATACTGTACTAAATACTAACTGTAAGTCTGTACTGTGTTCATAATTTATAAATACCTACCTAATTTTGTTCTAACTTGGCAGAGACGTCCACCAATTGATACAAGCAAGGGAAAGCTGAATCTGGTAAGTCTTCTGATTTTAGTTTTCTATTTTAGTGTTGTTAGTGGAAAGGCTTCATGTTATCCTAATATGTTATGCATAATAGCACAGTCTTCACTTTTGAGTGTAAATTATTAAGTTAAGACAGATTGGGTATTTTGAAGTTATGTTTATTGTGCTTATAGTTCCAAATAATTGTAACTCATTAGTAGAATCTTGGTGATCATGGTAAAACAATAGCAGGCTTAAATAATACTGATGCAACATTATACAAAGGCTTTTGAGTGTTCAAAATCGGTTATATTTGGGACATTGCACTTTTCACGGGGCATATTTCTGACTGAGTAATGTATTATAAACATTTAGTCCAAGCTTTAATAATTTTCTATCTCGGTAATTAGTTCCTATGTTTTGCCTTCTAGAACGTCTCATATTTGTGGCATATTCTGATTTTTGAAAACTGGACTGACTGGTATGGACGGTTGAACTAGCATGTCAGGTCATGCTTTCAGATTAACTAAGAACCGCATTACTGAAAACTGGCTTTGAAAGTAGTCTTCAAAACCTTGACTTGGAGTTAGGAAGTTTCTACAATTTACTAGTTAGTGAAATTCTTTTGTAAGGTTATATTTCAAAACCTAGGAGTTCCTAGGTTCCTGTTTACCCTTTTCCAATAGCTTGTGATATTTTTAAGCAATATCTGTTAAAGTTCTGGATGTGAGATTTAAAATTTGATCAGTGATTATTTAAGCATTGTGGGAAATTTCTATTTAAATTTTCTCCCTCTGCCCCCATCTATTATTTTTCCTTTGGTGGTTACTGCTCTACTCCATTTAACAGCTGTTGAATGTTTCTTTTGTTCTTTTCTGTAATCTGCATTAGTATAATCTTATGTTCTTTTCTGAAATCTGCAATAGTATAATCTTATGTTCTTTTCTGTAATCTGCAATAGTATAATCTTATGTTCTTTTCTGTAATCTGCAATAGTATAATCTTACAAGGTATGCTGCTGAGACAATGTTTTTACCGTGATATTTTGTGATGCTACTCAGTACTCATTTCATAATATATTTTTCTTTTATTTCAATACTGATAATTGCTTGCTGTAAGATACTTATGATTTTGGTGCAAATGCAGAAACTTCAGAAGCAGCACAATTGTATTCCAGATGAACACTATGTGCAGACATTGCTTGCAGTAAGATACTTAGATATTTATTTCATAACCATTATCTATGTTGGTTTTGGGAATGTGTTCTTTGATTGAATTAATTCTTGCTTCTGCTTTATTCACAAATTACTTTGATTAAATGTTGTCATTGATATCCAGTAACTTTTCAAGGATTAATCTGCATGGATATTGCTTGTAATCTTAATATGCATTATCTTCTCTTTATAGATGCATGGCCTTGAAAGCGAACTTGAACGTAGAGCAATAACCTATACCCTATGGAATCAGTCTACTACAAAAATGGAGAATAAAGGCTGGCATCCTGTTACTTTCAGCTATTCAAATGCCGGTCCTCAAAGGATAAAGGAAATAAAGGTTTTCTTCTATTGTTTGATACTTTACTTATGCATAGATTTAGGCCATTTATGAAGTAGAAAGGTTCAATCTTTAGGTTTTTCCTTCCGGGGGGGAAGAGGGGCTATTGATACAAAAAAGGAGAGGAGGACTCAGTTAATGAAATCTTAATGTCTTCTGTTGTCCTGGCACAAACTGTGGATTGAAATTTAGATGGTCGAGAGCAAGACTCTTGAAATTAGTGCTGGTAATGGTTAATTATGGTGCAATTCATATTAGGTCAATAGTGAAACTGCCACCTTTCTCATGACAAGACTGAAGTGCTTGGTTTCTTAGGTTGAAAGCCAGTAATGATTTTGTTTGAGGACTTGAATAACCTAATCAACGTACCCAGGTGTCTGAGGATCTTTGTTTCCCGATGGTATGGGCCCATATGCAAGGAGTTATTTATGGATTCAATCAAACCCATAATGAACTAATCACCAAGGCTCAACTTTAACGTTGTGTCATGGCTCACCCTCTCTATTTGAAGACTTGAATAAAGCTCATAAATGAAAATGATTGTCGTTTCTTTTACTACTGTTTTGGCAACTGATCCCAATTCCTCTATTTTGTGTTGTGCTGGAAGGTAGATTTTGTCGCTTTTGTTTTTGCTGAGGTAGTTATTACAAATTAGTACATGTTTTAATGCAACTATTTTCTTCGCCTGATATCCTTTTTTTTAAACAGGGCATCAATCATGTTTACTATGAGACTGAGTACAGGATAGAATGGTGTCATAGCAATTCCACTTCCGTTCCATGTTTTTTGTTTGCTAGGAAATTCTCTCAGGGAGCTGCTATGCGCTTGCTGAGCCAGGAAGTTGTTAACCACTTTGAAGTTTCTGCACTGTTAGCCACTCCCGCATGACTTAGCCTATACTGACTATGGACTGACCCACTGAGATATATACTTCGGATGTCAAATGGTTCAATCGGATACTCCACGTAAACAAATTTTGATGGGATTCCACAAACAGATTTTGAAGACAAATGGTGGCTACGGATAATTAATGGAGATGGTAAAGTAGCTGCGGATTATGAGCTCTGATGACACCATTTTATCTGGCTTATTGAGAGGTCTTATACATTATACCACAGTTTTAAAATGATAATCACACGAACTAGTAAGTTATTATAATATAAAAAGGATAGTTTTTCAGTAACATCTGGAAATTTTTTATTTTGGATTGTTGGAGTTCCATGCAGATTGAGATTAAGGCCATCTCCCTCCCTCTCCTTATCCCTCAAATTTTGAGAGAGGAGCTGTGGAAGGCCTTGCTGGTGGTGACGTGTTTGCCAAGGCATAAGAATGGGAATTTTCGTTCTGAATTGTGGGGAGGTGGTATCCGGTACGGTATATGAAATCTTTTTTCATCCTCGATTACTGTTTCTATATTTCTTGGAAATCATGTTTTCTGAAAAAATGTCATAAATATATTTGATATTTTAAAATGTTTTGTAGAATTTTCAGACAATTATAAAACACCTTATTTTCTTCATGAGAAATTTTAGATTCTCATCCCCTATCAGGTGAGTTTTAGAAGGAATCTTGATTTAAAAACGAATTTTAGAAATCTCAGATTTTTGGAAAACTTAATAGAATTCTTCTTTAGACAATACCATTGTAATGGTATGGGTCAAAATCTAAAGGAAGATTACAGATAAAAGTTCGAAATCATATTATTCGTTGGATTTGTCAAAAAAATGAGTCATTTTACCAGAATGTAATATTCTAAATAGTAAGACACAAATCTAATCTCATAAGATTTTGAGTTGTGGATAATGTTATGATCTTTTTTATACATGTTTCGGTAGTATTGAATCTTCTAAAAAATTCAATATATTATTCAAGAATACTACGTGTTGATATATATTAATCATATAATTAAAGTATACCTATAACTAATGCAAATATAATATTACAGATCACGATTTATTGAGTTAAAATAAACTGTATTATTGATAAATAATTAATTCAGAATATAGTTTTTAAACCTTGCATAACCTAAATCTATTCTAGAAATGCACAGAATTTAAATTTGTTAAAAACTAACAAGTGACACAAATTAAGAACTCTCAAAAGAACATATATCAACATTAAATTACAATTTGAAGATCAAAATAATTAATTATTATTGAATTAAATTATAGATATTTTAGAGACTTAAAAAAGTATTGATATTTAAAATAATTTTTATTATTAATAAAAATTTATGAAGTAATTTTTAAATTGGTATCTTTATCAAAGTTTTATCTACTAATATTTTAGATTTTATATTAGTTCTAAAAGATTATTACATTAATCTTTTTAAAGATTAATTGAATTAAAAAATTATTTATCAAAATTTTATCTATTAATTGAATTAAAAAATTATTTAAAAAATTATTTGAGACTAATATAGAATATAAAATATTAGTAGTTAAAATTTTTAATTTAAAAATTTTATAATTTTTTATTAATAATAGAAACTACTTTAGATATTAATAATTTTTTAATTTTTAAAATAATATTTAATTTAATTAATATAGTAACTAATTATTTTTTGTTTATGTGAAATAATTTTTAAAAATTTAAAATAATATTTAATTTAATTAACATAGTAACTAATTATTATTTTTATGTGAAATATCCAAGAAATACAAAACCTACTTGATAACCTAATATATTAATATTTTCATTATATTTTTTTTAATTTTCAATTTAAAGTATTAATACATCATTATATTATTATGATGAGATATCTCAAGTGAGTTTTTTTTTAGATATCAATGTATATTATTTTAAAGATGAATCATGTGTGATGTCTAAAAGGATACCTTTTTTAAGATAATTCTCCACATTAAAAAAATATCACATAACTTAGACATTTTATTTCAATCCACCTAAACATTTCTTAAAGAGGCGTATTTTTTTTTTCAAGTTGTTTTTTTACCTTTAAAGAGGAATATAACACTATATTTTGAAGGTAATACAAGACAAGTGATATAATATTTTATTTTAATATCACAAGTCTACTGCTCACAGCAAAATGAGTAGTTAGAATACTAACTTGAGAAATATATGGCTCAGTCTAGTGCAAATTTAAAATCAAAAGTATCCTTGTGCATTTATTTTTCATTAAATAATATATCAAGTAACCACAGTAATAGAAAAAGAATAGAAGAATGAAGGACCTACTATGAAACTAAATTCTCTAACCTAATTAAGAACTTGCAGCTTTCTTTGAAGCATCTTTATTCCATCCTCTTTGGCGAGCTCTGACCTCCCACAAAGCAGTTTCTTTCAACTGATTTTCAAGTGCTGTCTCGGCTCTTTCCCTTGCCTGCTCACAAGTTTCCATCCCTGAATTGCACTTGTCAGCCTCCTTTTGGTATTGAGATGCTATTTTTTTAGCCTCTAAAAGTTTTGTATCTGCCTTTCTTTGTTTTTCCTCAGCTTCAACTTCCCTTTTCTTTACTTCTTCTGCTAAACGCTTTGAAAAACTTACCACCACCTCTTCAGTCACCTCTTGGTCATGCCTCATGCAATCTACAACATACATATGCTAAATATATAAAATATGAGATTGGCTAGGATCAAAAGTTCCAGAATTTGGATTCATTATAACTAGCCACGCCTTTGGGAAGTTTTATCCTCCACAAAAATGTGTTGGTGTCCCCTATATCAAACTAAAATGCTAACACCATTTTTCACTTTTAACTGCATGAACATAGTCAATTATAACATATTATTGTCACAGGGGGGCCTTGGATGCACCTGAAATGTCTTTTTTTTCACTCATAATGCCACTTTATACAACTTTCATGCACCTTTTTCTCTTATGTGTGGACAAAGTTAGTTTTTGGCAACCAAGTAGGCTCTTGGTTTGCAATTGTTGTTTGGTTGGACTAGTGTTTGCATTTTTGTCGTGAAAAAGTGTTTTGATTTGGTACCACTAAAAGTAAGAACTTATACTTGGGTTGAAATAATTTAATCTAGATTAGAAATTAAATACAGAGAGGAACAATGGGGGCATTTTCACACTGTGACTACCATTGTTCCAAAGCTAACCCTCTAAATTAGTGTGCAAGATTAATTACTTGATGTAAAATCCAGTGTTAACTATTTTAGGAGTGCGTGTGGATGCAAAACGTGGGGATCAAAAACCTCTCCCGAATTTTTTCTTTCAGAGGAAACTGCAAGTTAGTAATTTCCCTATCTTTATCAAGTCTCCAGAATAAAAAGAAAGGCTTGACCCCCAAAATGCATCATCATCCTACATGAGATACTTAAACCAAGGCGTATATATAATCATGAGATCTTGTACTTGTGACCTTTATTTAATGTACTAAAGGGGAGGAACTAACCTATAATGGAATTATTGGTCAATCATGCAGGAACAAGCTGATACACCATGTTAGTAATCAACAATCAATATCAGAGCACAAGAAACACGTCTACATTACATGGCCAAAGATTGTTATTAATAAAGTTAGTATTTGATCACACTATTTGATTGGCCAATCATTTAATCAATACTACCCGGCTTTCAATTTATGAGAATATATGTACAGCAAACAATTCATCTCCCGTAATCAGAATGAATGTAAATCATGAAGCACCTAATGCTTCGCATAACAATATTTGATCACATGGTGTTTCAATTTTTACTCTGTAAAGGAAACTAAAAAGAAAGGAGAAAAACTCTTCCTATTTCTAGATTAAATCTATACAAGCAAGTGTAACAACACATGATTAGGTGTGTGTTTAGTTTTTCATTGAATAAATTATTTAAAGAGTATAATAACATACTTTCTGATGGATAACCAAATATATCCTAACCTAAGTATCCTAATAGCCCAATATGAGCAACAAGTGGAGCAGTTTTTGTACATATTTTGAATCAAACATCATGATGACTAAGAAAGAAAAGTGAATACCTTCTGGAAGAGAAATAAGAGGTTGAAGAGAGCAATCACATTGACAAGGAGGACAAGGAGAAGAGGTGGCATTAAGGGTTTCATTGAGATGCCAATACAAGGGTCGTCCTGCAATGTAAGCGATGAGAAAGAGTCCCAGAATCCATATCACCAATCTGAAGGCTTTTTCTTGCCTCCTATTCATTTTTGCAAATTGCAATTACGTGATACTAAGCTGCAAAAAAAAGTTAATCTTAACTGCGAATAATAACTTATCTGTTTAAAGGTTTGGTTTCAAAGATTCGTGTATACATGAAACTGCACCCTCATATTTATGTGTTTCTTCTATCTTATTCCATACACACACCTTCTCTTCTTATTTCCTTTTTCTTTTTATTCACCAATAGTCAATTTAACCTAGTTTTATTATCTCGTTTACATATTCCAATCTTGTAATACTGTATACCTCAAGTGTGAAGTAGCACTTATATGTTATATACTATCATATCTTTTAAAATACACTGTTTAAGACAACAAATATTTAAAATTGAGATACTCATACAACAACAATTATATATGTAATTTTGTGTTTATCTCTTTGTTGATAAAAAAAATCCTCTTAAATAGGCAAACCAACGCAAAAGCATGTACTTCTGAATGGATATTTTTTTCTGTTGTTTTACGGTTTTATGTATATTTATTATATTAAATTTTTCTGTCATAAAATTTGCCATTCGTTGATGTACATGACCGATTAAATTCTTATATTTCTAGATTCTTCATTTGTATCTGCTAGCAACATTGTATAGTACCTTTCATTCTCATCACAGAATCTTCATTACCAACACAAAATATTGAGTTTCATTTGCTGAAACATTCTCTGAAATTTTGTTCATAATCTCACCAGGTTAGTTTTCTTTATTTTTCTCCCTATATTATATCCATAATTCCAAAAGCCTCTATTACTTTGTGTATATAGTTTGCCACTTAATATTGAAAAGATTTGAAGAAGTCTGAATTCTCATAAACCTTGCTTATCTGCACTTTTGTCTACTATCTTTACGTCAAGACAGTTGAAATTTCAGTTTGAATTTTTTTTTCTTAACTTTTGGTTTTTATTTTATAGCCTTTTGAAAAGATGTTATGGTTCAATCATGTCATTATACTATGTTTGGATTTGAGAAGAAATTTAAGATAATAGATTTGGAGTGATTTGAGAGGAAAGTGAAATTGTTTGAGTTTTGATATATTAGATTAGATTTATGAAGAAAGTTTATTAAGGTCTCTGTGTGAAAGTTTGTAAGTGATTTAACAAATATAATAAATTTAAAATAATTTAATATAAATTTTAAAAATTAAAATAATTTTAAAATTTTTCATAGTCTATTTTTTAAAAAAAGTAATTTTTAATTAAAATAGTAATGAATATTTTAAATAAATAATGTTTTTAAAATTTGAAAAATTTAATTTTTAATTTTCATTATTTTCCACTTAAATTTTAATCAATATATTAGTTTTAGATCAAATACGAGAGCTACTATCACTTTGTATAAAAGAAATATAAAATATAAATGTTATTTTATTGAAACTATAAGAGACAAAAATTAAAGAAGATATAACTGTGATTTTGTTAAAAATCTCAGAAAAATATATGTTTATTTTAAAATTAAAAAAATATAAGTATTATTTAATATAATTTCAGGAGAGTTAAACGTAATTTTTGCTATAATAGGATTATATTTGTTTTTATCAATCTAAACAAACTAGTTTAGACTGGATTTTGCAATAAATTTAAACCACTCCAACTTAGAAATGCATTAACTAATAATATACTTTATTTCTATGTACTATTTCATAATCCCTCTTTTTTTCCTCTTTATTTTCATTCCAAAAGTATTTCCAGAAAATATGGTCTCAAGTTTCAACCGTGAAGTGTTCAACGAGAAGCGCTTGTGGGATGAGTTTGTAGGCATGTATGCTTTATCCAAAAATTTGATTAGATCAATTTTATGAACTTAAATTTACTCAATACACCAGATTAAAGTAATTTGATGCATTAACACCATATATTAATCATATAATTAAAGTATGTATATAACTAATGTATATTTCCATATGAATGGTATTAATATAAATATAATATTATGTTACAGAGTATTATTTATTGAGTTAAAAAAATGTATTATTATAATAAATAAGTAACTAAGTATATACTTTTTATACAATGTATAACCTAAATCTATTCTAGAAATGCACAAAATCTAAAGTCGTTAAAAATCTCTTCAACACAAAAGTAATTAGTGGGACAGATTTCTCTTCCAACTAAATATTATTAAAATTAATTATTAAGTATGTATTTTTTTTTTTGGATGATATCAAAGTATCATTTTTTTTTATAGAAGAACCATGTTTAATGCTTAAAAATATCCTTTTTCTTAAAGATTAATTCTACTATGTAAAAAACATCACATAACTTACGCATTATTTTAATTCACGTACAATTAAAATTTTTAAAGACGAAAACTTGATAGAAGTTTTGATTTTTCAAATTGCTTCACCTTTAAAAATAAAGATAACTCTATCTTTTTAAGTTCATGATGGAGTATTTTTTTTTTTCCAACTTGGTTTACCTTTAAAGGGGAATAACTTTATCTTTTCTAGTTCATGAAGGTTTGCAATTTGTGTTTGGTTATCCGTCTCATACTAAATGACAAACAACCCTTTTGAAGTAAGGATGAAACTTCTGCACTTTTTCACATTTGACATATAAAAATGTAACTCCCAATGAAACACACATGTCAGCCAACTTTCTTCAAACACAAGACAACAAACAAATTGTTTGTTATATATTTCAGGTTTTAATTAGCCACTGTTAAGGTTCAACACTACCTAATATCAGGTAAATAGTCACATTATTTACACAGTGATATAATAGGCTGATATAAAAAAATATACTGCTCACAATAAAACAAATAGTTAGAAAAATTAATGATTCATGAGCAAACTGAATCGTTGAGTGCTAAGTTGAAAAATACATGGCTCAATCTAATGCAAATTTAAAACCAAAAGTATCCTTGTGCATTTATTTTTTACTAAATAATATATCAAGTAATCACAACAATCAAAAGAAGAATAGAAGAATGAAAGAACTAGTGTGAAACAAAAGGGGCTCTAACCTACTTAAGAACGTGCTCGAGCTTTCTTTGAAGCATTTTTGTTCCATCCTCTTTGGCGTGCCCTGAGCTCCCACAAAGCAGTATCTTTCAGTTGATTTTCAAGTGCTGCCTCAGCTCTTTCCCTTGCCTGCTCACAAGTTTCCATCCCTGAATTGCACTTGTCAGCCTCCTTTTGGTACTGAGAAGCTATCTTCTTAGCCTCTAAAAGTTTTGTATCTGCCTTTCTTTGTTTTTCCTCAGCTTCAGCTTCCTTTTCCCTTACTTCGTCTGCTAAAAGGTCTGAAAAACTCTTCCCCACCTCTTCAGTCACCTCTTGGTCATGCCTCATGCAATCTACAACATACATATCCTAAATATATAAAATCTCAACTTGTCTAGGATCAAAACTACCAGAATTCGGATTCATTATAACAAGCCACGCCTTTTGGAAGTATTATTCTCCAGAAAAGTATGTCAGTATCCCCTATATCAGACTAAAATGTTAAAACCATTTTAGACTTTTAACTGCATGAGCATAGCTAATTATAACACATCATTGTCACAGGGGGGACCTTGGATGCACCCGAAATGTTTTTTTTTTCACTTATAATGCCACTTTGTACAATATTTATGCACCTTTTTCTCATATGAGTGGACAATGTTAGCTTTTGGCAATTGTGTTTTGGACTAGCGTTTGCACTTTTTTCATTGAGAAGTGTTTGGATTTGGTATGACTAAAAGTGTGAACTTATATCTATGTTGAAATAACTTGATCTAGAATTAACAATGAAATATAGAGAGGACCTAAATATCTTGTTCAGCTCCTTTTCCCCATTTCAGCAAAATTAACTAACAACTAAGAAAGTGTTATTTTGCAAGAACATTGGCAGGACACGTGATTTTAAGACTCTGCAAATTTATAATAATGTCTTCGCTTCTACTTCCACCTTATGTTACACACTATCATGAAAAAGTGGGAGAGGATTAGATATCCTCACCATTTGTGACTACCATCACCATTGTGCCAAAGTTATCCCAATAAATTAGATTGTAAGATTAATCACTTGATGTAAATAAAGTGTTACACTATTTTAGGAGTGCGAGTAGATGCAGAAAGTTGGGATCAAAAACCTCTCCCTACATGAGATACTTAATTTAATCATGACCTTGCACCTGTTGCTTTTCTCTAATGTACTAAAGGGTGGAGGAACTAACCTAGAATGGAATTGTTGGTCAATCCTGCAGAATCAAGCAGAGACACCGTGTTAGTAATTGGCAATGAATGTCAGAGCATAAAAAACACATCTATGAAGACACTATCAACTATCTTGTTTTCCATTGAATGGACATAGATTTTGTTTGACTAAGTTCAATATTTGATCACAGTATTTGATTAGCCATTCCCTTAATCAATACTCCTGGGCTTACAAACCACGTTTAGCAGAATATATGTACAACAAAAAAAACCGTTTACCATATCAGAATGAATGTAAACCATGAATGACCTAACACTTGCATACAAATTTGATTACATGGAGTTTCATTTTTCACTTTGTAAAGGTAATTAAAAATAAAGGTTAAAAACCATTCCTATTCCTAGATGAAATCTACAAGCAAGTGTAACAACGCATGGTTAAGAGTGTGTTTAGGTTTTCATTGAATATATTATTTAAAGAGTTTAATAACATGAACTTTCTAATGCACTCTATTATTATTCAATACTAATTATCGTGAGACTAATAATTAAATAAGCATTAAGCCTTACAAAGTTTTGTAAATCTTAATCAATAAAAAATGTGTTTAAGAGAGTGTGTCTAACACAATGAGTTTACGATGGGTAACCAAATATATCCAAACCTAAGTATCCTAATAACCCAATATGACGAACATGCAGGTGGAGCAGTTTTTGTATATATTTTGAATCAAGCATGATGATGACTAAGAAAGAAAAGTGAATATACCTTCTGGAAGAGAAATAAGGGGTTGAAGAGAGCAATCACATTGACAAGGAGGACAAGGAGAAGAGGTGGCATTAAGGGTTTCATTGAGATGCCAATACAAGGGTCGTCCTGCAATGTAAGCGATGAGAAAGAGTCCCAGAATCCATATCACCAATCTGAAGGCTTTTTGCTGCTTCCTATTCATCTTTGCAAATTGCAACGATGTGGTACTAAGCTGCAGAAGAAGAGGATCTTGACTGCGATTAATAATTTATTCGTTAAAGCTTGGTTTGGTTTCAAGATTCGCATACTCCAAACTGTACCCCTGGCTATGTTTACGTGTTTCTCTCTTATGTTCCATACACACACCCTCTCTCCTTATTTTCTGTCATTATATTCATAATTAATAAATTCAACCTTGCTTTCTTACCTCATTTAACATCGCAATCTTGTACTATTGTATACCTATGTTATGGACATTTATATATTATACTGTATTATATTCTTTAAAATACATTGTTTGAGAAAAAAAATGTATTTAAATTTAAGATACTTATACAACAATTTATATATATATCATTTTCTATTTTCTTTTGTGTTTATCTCTCTTTATAATTATGATATATATTATTGTTCCGTCCGGTTGACCGGGACGTCTTCGTGCGCGACCTCAACCGTCAGCTAGGGACTCCTTCCCACTGGTTACCTGTGGATTCCTGCAAAAAAGAGGACAAAGAGGCGCCCTAGCGGCCGTTTGCACTCCGACGCTCAAGTCAGCCAGCAAGAAACACCAAAACTATTCACCTCCGTCTCTGAGCACCGCGTGTGGCACTCTGAAGGCGGTAAAAAGAACTGTGTATTGTGTGTGTTCTTCTCCCTCGGGCAAAAATCTTTTCCCAGTCCCTTGTTCGTAACCTCAAAGCACGAGCAAGCAACTAGAGAGTTCTGGTCAATTTGCCAAAAGTTCAAACCCCGTTTCCAACATTCTCAGCGCTATTTAAACTACCCAAGCATTTAAAGCGCCTTTAATTACAAATGTAACGCACTCAATCAGCGCATCTAATTAGAAAACGTAGCGCATTTAAGACGTTGAAACGCTTGAGAGCCATTATAGTACCTGAACGCTCGAAACGGAAACTGTATTGAATGACTTTAATTACCTGGCACCTGACTAAAGGGTGTTTCTATTCTGACATGGTTGTCGTACACGTGGAGTGGAGGGCCTCACGACGCCGTGACCCCATCTGGGAGCGTTTCTGCCCATCTGGGGACGTTTCTACGTGTGAGTCCTCCTGCTTGGGAGTGCTACTGCGCTAGGGGTGACTTTTTGGGTGCCAACTCATGCCCCCAATCATTTAGTCACTTACTTTGAGAGCGTATCTGCCCTCCTCTCGTACCCTGCACCCGTCTACCCTGGGCGTGACCTTCCTCTTGGGTCGTATCTGTCCCAAAGGCGTCTCTGGGGCGGCAGGGGTACTTCACGAGTCAGGCTGCCCTATACTGGTGTTGTTACTATGGCCTTGAAGCCACCTTTCTCTCCTCTTTATTACTGTTCCCTGGTTATACAGGGTTTGGGGCCTTCCCACGGCGTCGCCCCCTCCATGGTCTTTCCTACCCATGGGTATCGGGGAGCCGCACAGTGATTGCCTTGACTCAATGATATTTGATCTTGGCGACGCCCTGGTTGAGCGACGCCTTCACCTAGGCGACGCCTTGCCTTGGCGACGCTTCCTCTTGGCGATGCTGGCACTTGGCGTCTCTCCACCTAGGCGACGCCCTGCGTTGACTTTGACTCTCCAGGCGTTGACTTTGACCCTCCAGGCGTTGACTTTGATCTTGACTTAGTCAACGCCCGGATACGGACGGTACAATTATTATATTTTGTAAGAAAGAGATAGACAAAAAGATGGCATAAATATAAATTATTGTACATTCTATTTTTTCTTATTTATTGAATCATATAATTTTAGATTTTTTTATTTAATGAGTCTTACTTATAATTTTTAATAAATTTTAACCAATTGTAAAAAGGTATGCTTTGGAAGACTCACTTTTCCCGGTAGTTTACTTATTTTATCTCATATTAGTAATTTAACATTATATATAATGTTTTTATTTTTGTTTTATGTAGACATATATCTCAAAAATATTTTTCCAAAATCAAAAGATAACAAAAGTTATTTTACTTTGGTTTTAGTAAACATTTTTCTACTTTTTTGCCGTTTCATAAAAAAAAAAAGTTCTACTTTTTGACCCAGTGATACACTTTATTGTTTTTGCTTCATTTTTAAAAAATTGAATATGGGGAAAGGTGATCTATCTGGAGTTTTTTGTTAAAAGGATTTTGAATGTCTTCATGAACTAAATGAAAAATATAATATATGGTCATATTTTATGCAAAGTCATTTTCATTAACGGATGGTGATTTCACTACGAACACAAAAATATATATACTTTTACAATTAATACAATTTATAATGTTTGACGGTACTTTTAATTTTTTTTAATTAAACAGTATTTTTTTAAAAAAACTTATGATAATTACATAACGTTTTAATCCTTTTACAGAAGTTGAAACATTCTGGAAGCAATATGAAGATAATAGTATTATGTAATGATTCATTGGGAAAAAAAAGAAAAATTATAAATAATTTTTCCATCAAAATAAAAGGGAGCATTGATACAACAATATGGTTGGGTTGGAATTTGAGGTTGTAGGTTCAAATCCTAAAACCTGCCTCATTCTGAGTAGGAGTAAGCTTACATGTATTTATCCTTGCCTTGTGAGTGCAACCCCTTTTCCATGCTAAAAATGTTGGGATGTTGCTAAAAACTCTGTATGAATGTATTATGGTAAGTCATCTGCCTATGTACATAAGACTTCATTAGATACCTGATGCGCCAAAAATATAAAAGAAAAGAAAGTGAACGTCTCAAAAACTGTGGAAATTGAAAAACATTGAGGCGGCTCACAAGAGTGCCAGCCGGTCTTGGAAAAAATTCCGTTTAGATATAAAATTTCAGCATGTTATTGTGATATCACGTGGCTGCTTTCAAGGTTACTGTCCACTTCCTGCATTTTGATCATTTCCTTTCTCAAAAATTTTAGTGTACCAACTATTTCTTGAAACAGAGGGTGTGAGTTGTGATCAGTGAAAAATGTAGTGATGGTCCCATGTATGTCAATAAAGCTCCAACCAGGAATTTTTTTCAAGCCAAGAGATCTCATATGAGTCCATGCCTCACCCACTTCTTCCCACCTGTTTGTTGAGGCATAGCAATGTGCTAACTGTACAAAATTTCCAGCATGCGTAGGCCTCAGCAGGAGAATATCATTAGCTATTCTATCACCAAGTTCATTATTCCCAGTTGCTCGACAAGCATCGAGGATAATACCCAAAACATCGAGCACAGGATCTGAGAACTTTTTCTTGTACACGTTAAATGCCTCCTCTACCCTCCCAGCACGACTGAGGAGATCCACTACACAAGCATGGTGTTCAAGATTTGGTGCAATCCCAAAATCTTTGGTCATTGATTCGTATATGTTCAAGCCCTGTTCTACAAGTCCATTATGACTACATGAAGATAGGACTGAGAGGAAAATCACATGGTTGGGTTTCATCCCACTTTCCAGGAACTTTGAGTATGACCTCAATGCAATCTCCCCTTGGCCATGATAGCCATATCCTGCAATTATGGCGCTCCATGAGACCGAATCATGACTTGGCATCTGGTTGAAACACCTCTGGGCAGTATCCAAATCACCACATTTGCAGTACATGTCGACCAAAGAAGTGTCAACCAAGATGCATTGACTAAGGCCATTTTTTATCTCAAAACCGTGGATCCATTTTCCCAAGTGAAGTTGTCCAGTGGATGCACACCCTTGGAGGAGGGAAATAATGGTTATTGAATCAGGTGTTTGATGATCAGACCTCATTTCATTAAAAAGGAACATGGCCTTGCAAACATAGCCATTTTGAGCATATCCAGTAACCATAGCATTCCAGGAAACCAAATCCCTTTTGTCCATCATATTAAATACAATGGAACTCTGATCCAAGTGACCACACTTAGCATACATGGTCACAAGAGCGTTCTGAATAGCTATATCCATGTGTAATTCCTGCCTTATTATATAACCATGAATCGATGTCCCCAAATTAAAAGACCCAAGCTGTGCACAAGCTGTGATTACACTAGCCATAGTAGCAGTAGATGGCTTCACTTTAAATTTTAACATCCGTCGGAAAATAGTTAGTGCTTTGTCTGCAGACCCACTCTGCGCAAGGCCTGAGATCATTGCTGTCCACAAAACGACATCTCTATCTGAACTCCTTTCAAATATTCTAAATGCAATGTCAATGTTCCCACCTTTTAGGTACGTTACAATCAATGATGTTTCAACATGTGCATCCAAGTCAAAGCCAGCTCTTAAAATTTGCCCATGCAAGCACCTTCCCAATTTCAACTCACCCCTTGATGCAGCCACAGACAAGACAGACCCAAAAGTCTGCCGATCAAGCTCAACACCTTGTACCCTCATTGTCTTAAGAAGTAGCAGAACTTCACATAGATTCCCAATCTGAGCATAAGCTGAGATCAACGAATTCCACGAAACCAGGTCCCTTTCATCCATGTAATCAAACAATTTCCTAGAGTCATCAATGTTTCCACACTTCCCATAGACATTCAGCATAGAATTTGATAAGTTTGTATCAGACATAAACCCATACGAAATTACACAGCCATGCAAACACTGCACGGTAGCAAGCTCCGAAACTCCAAGCAGCAAACTCAGCATGGTAACGCTAGTGGGTGGAATTCCCTGGCGACGCATTCCGTCAAACAGAAAAAAGGCCTCAGGAACATGACCCAAGCGTGAGTAGCACCCAATAATGGTGGTCCAAGGTACAACGTTCCTCACAGGCATAAAGTCGAATACTTTGCGAGCAACATCGGCGCACCCAAATTTGGCATAGAAATTTATCAAAGAAGAGGCAATGTAGGGATCAATAGACAAGCCTTTAACAAGGACCCGTTGATGGAGGGAGAGACCGAGGGAAAAGAGGTTGAGAGAAGAGCAAGCTCTGAGAAGACTGGGGAAGGTGTAGGCGTCAGAAGGGACATGGGTTTTGAGCATAGAGGCGTAGGTAACAAGAACTTGTCGGTGAGCACCTTGGGATGAATAGTGGTTGATTATGGCATTGAGGGAGTTTGTAGTGGCTGAAGCTGAAGTTGGGTGTGCTACTGACACCACGCACCGTTTTGGGACACTCAGACTCAGCAGTAATTGCGGCTTTGGTTTGTAAGAAAACATTATCCATTCCACCCAAGATCGCTTTCTTCTTCCTCGTTCGCCGCAACCCCCCTCTCGATTTAACACTTACAACAAGTAGTATGGATTAAATGTGTTGTGTCTCTCAAAGTAGTATGGCAAAAAGTATTAGGGAGTTTCTACCAAAAAAGGTCGTCAACATAAGTTTGTCATACCCATAATCAAGAATGTTGGAAGCAGACTTTTTAATTCAATCATCTAGAATGATGTGCAAACTCATATTTTAAATAACAACCGATTTTATTTATATTTTAAGGTAAAAGTTTAACAAACTAAAGTCTTACTTGATATACATAAAGCATGATATGATATTTAATTACATTATTACTTTATTATTACTTTGTTATCTTTTAGGATTGTTCAAGGATATATGTTATAGTCGGATGAAAATAAACAATATTTTATTCAAAAATACTAAATGATGAACTTATTATAAAGGACTCTATACTAATACTTGAAGGTTAGTTGACTTTCATTTGTGTTCTTTTCAAAAAAAAATCGAATAATCTCACTTTTCAATCATTTTTCAACCCATGAAATCCAATTAAAAAAAAAAAGAAACAAACGCTAGTGTGAAGCCAAATTATTTTCTTTACAAGTACAACGCTACTCGTTTAGGAAGTGGTTCAGATATTTTATTACCTTGGGAAGATGGGAACGCGACATCATGTTTGCGGCAGAAGTGATAAGCACAAAAGTGCTCGAATTCAAATTCTATGACCATTTAGGTAAGAGAACAAAATTATCTTCTAATATAAATGTAACTAGTTAGATTTGCTATCTTTCATAGAATTAGTTCCTTGCTGTATATCATTATCATTATTCTTTCAAATTACATAGCGTCAGCTGAATAGGTTGGTTTTAATGTCTGACAGAAAATGTCTTGAGATTATTCCGAATACAAAGCTGTCCCATAACTTGCTGACTACCACCATCATTCATGTTCATGGATATACTGAGCTTGAATTATTTGCTCATGCTGTTCTGAGTTTGATATGTGAATGTAAGCGACTGCAAAATTAGGATAGCTACTTCTCTTCTTTAGTTTGATATTCTCTGGCTCCAAATATGGCAGTTCCAATCCTAACATTAGTACTTCCCATCTCGATCTGAAAAATTAGAGTTAGCTGGTTAAAAAATATAATCACAAATCACAATACGTATCCCTTCCTGTTTAAACCATATATTTTCTAAGGGAAAAATGATTCCTTACAGCTTGCTCAAAGTCTCCAGTCATGCCCATTGATAACTCACATTGCGTTTCTGATATTCCAAGTGCTTTACAAACTTCAGTTCTGCAATTGGACAACATCTTGAGAGTGCAGAAGAATATTTAGTTTGTAGAATTATCTAGAAAAGCAAATAAATAGGAAGTCCCAAAAAGACCAATAATTCATGTCCAGAAAGTACAGTCGCCACCTTAAAATTTTCTGGGGTGGATGAATAATCTAGCATGCCAATTGTCATGAGACCAGAAAACTCAAGGTTTGAGCAGTTTGTGATGTGCTTTACAAGATCCACACACACAGCTGGTTCAACACCAAATTTGGCTGGCAAGAAATAGCAGTCAAATATCATTCTTGACATCAATAATAAACTGAACTTTTACAACAATGTTTTAAAATGGGACAAATGAAAACAAAGATGTAGGGCATAGATTATAAACCAGAAGTCAAGTAACCCTTCTAATAAATATTGGTTGCATTTACATATTTAGGTATAGAGATCTATGATGTTATATTCAAGGATTTTCCAAACATATTTTCAATAAATGAATTGGAAGCAACATTTTCCTGTGATTTTGATGTTATTTTCACATGAAATCTATTATAGAGAAGCCGTGTTAAAAAAATTGGTTTAATGATCTAACACAACCATGTCAACATTATTAAGATACCGTACTGCAGATAGTGATTAGTGAATTGGTTGGCTAATCTGTCAAGTGCAACTTACAGGTTTCTCCGCTCGTATTCACTTGAACAAAAACCTTCAACGGTTTCCTGCCAACATTTGCTACAGCACGATCAAGAAGATTTGCAATCTGTCAGACAATAGAATACCAATAATCGGTACACCATTTGCAATAGAATACTAAGATCACATGCACTAAATAAAAATATCTTGTTTGATAGCACATTTTAGACGTAAACTATTTTCTGTATCATTTTAAAATTGAAATCAATTTTTACTTTATAGAACAGAATTGTAAAGAAATTTGTATCGTACATTAAAGGTCTCCTTGGACGAGTTTCTCTATAAGCCCTTCTAAGAAAGAAAACTAAGAAGAAAATATGTTTTTGACTTTTCCACAAATTAAGATTAGCTTATCCACGAACTAAAAGAAAGTAGATAAACTCTACGAGAGTATTTATATAAATTAACTTAAAAATGAGCTGATTTAGTCAGTTTTTGGAGAAACTAGTTCCAAGTTTTCTTCTTATTTTACTATTCTAGCAAGAACTTATAGAGAAGTTCATCCAAACAAGCCTAAGTATTGCTGGAACAAAACTGAACAGAAGACTACATGTAATATAATTTTATTTGCACGAATCCAGAGAACTCATTGACTAAGTGCTAGCTCCATGAATTAATTCTAAAATGTCCATCTGTAAAATTACCATTTAGATGCTCCTATCCTAAAGACTCCAAGTGAAACCCAAATACATTATACCTAATTTCCAGGTTCTATGAATTATCCATATTCCGTCCCCCCTCCAAGAATTTAAAATTTACTCAAGATTTACGTCCTTATATGTACTCATACACGAGAAAACATACTACCCCGACAAGACAACCAACCAAATTATGAAGAAAAAAAAAAGTACCTTCTCATCATCCACAGATTCTACACAAGCAAGGTTGGGAACACCAGCTGTGAAACATAAAAGAAAAGTATTAGAATCCTCATTCATCCCCTCAACATTGAACCCACATTATTGATGTGGTAAATATGAACTCCTCTCCACACAAATTTTTTCCAAAATCCATCATTAAGAAAAATTGTGCTCATGTTTCTAAATCAACGAACAATCAACAATTGAGAAAGTTATTTCATAATTTCCCATATTTTTAAAAAACTCAAGTTTGAGAATGAAATACCACATGTCTTAAACTCTTAATTGATCGAAACTGAGAGAATAAGAATGAAAAATCATCGTTTCGGTTGCAGCAATGGAAGTAGGGATAGTGAATAGTAGATACCGATAAGAGGCTTGACTTTGTTACTCTGCAAATTGCCAATGAGATGCCACTCGATGTCACCGGGAAGCTGTGATTGGGAAAGGAAATATAAGCATTGAGAAGTGAATAAAGCAAGAAAGGGAAAGAACTAACTAACCTGAGGAGCTTTCTGAAGGAGTTCTTGAACGTAGTTCTCGCCGAAGAATCTATGGCCGGCGTCGTATACCTGACGGAGAGCAGAAACTGATTTAGTCTTGCTAGCCGCCACAACACGGATCTCTTGCACATTCCGGCCAGAGCGCTCAGTAGCCCCTTGGACGCGATCCAGCACTGCGTTTAGCGACGGCGCTGCTGACGATGCCATTGGCCTTGGCCCTTCTCACTGACCTCACCACGGATCTTCCGCATATGACAAACGACATGGGGAAATACAGTATTGGACGTGGGCCCATGGACTTGCCTCTCAGGCTTCTTAAATTCTTTTGTTTTTTTTAACAAAACATTTTTTAGATTTGGGTGAAGTAACGAGAGAAATAGAGAATGAGAAAAAATAGTGCATAATACAGATGGTAATCTGACCCGTCCAAGACCTGTTTTATGTTTCAAACCCACGAAGAGAGATGCTAGTACATTTCTCATTCATTTCAATCCAATTTGTAAATTAAGATATAGAAAAATATAAAATAAATCTATAATCTAAAAATAATTATATATAATAAGTGAGAGAATATATATAGATTAATAAAATTAAATGTTTCGTTGTTATGTGTAAATTAAAATTAATGGTTCAACCAATATAACTATGATCCTACTTGTCGGACGGACGTAGTATGCAGATAGTGTAAATAATGAAAAAGACAAAAATAAGAAAAATCATAATCATTATGAGGTCAGATTTTCGTCAAGCGGTTTCATGGATAGATCAAATACTATTAGAGAAGTGAATTCAAGTGAGATAAGAGGTATCAACACATGACAACCAACTTAATTGAATGTATGAACTTTGTTTTAAAGAGAGTATGTTTATTATCAATTTCTGCTCTTGTTAAACAAAATTTGAAAGAACAAATTCCTAACTTATGAAAGAGGGATGAAGACAAAGTGCATATTGCGATTGTGAGAAGTTTCAAGCTTTTTGAGTGTTTTGTCTTTTGTCGTTTATTCCACTTGCCACTTACAATTGTTAACCTATGTTGACTCAATTTATCGTTACAGAATATCTACCAGGCTTACGAAGTCCAGTTTTATCCAGTTCAAAATAAAGATTATTGATTTACTTATAGAAGCATGAATCTCATATTTCATTCCTTGATCCTCACATGAATTGTAAACGGGAATATTCAACTACTACTTGTATCCATAATAACATGTCATAATTAATAAAAAAAATATTCTTATTGTCCATAAAGGAAGATGACAAACTGAGACATTACCCAAATAAACAATGATAAATAATTTCTATAATATTTATTTCTCTAATTATTTCATTCTTTATTTCAATTATGGTAACATATGTTTTAGTGGTGTTGCTTTAAATTTTCTGAAATTACATTCAATTAATATGAATAATTTTATTAATTAATTAAATTAACTAAATTTACATAAGCAAAAATTAGCACATTATATTTAATTACTTTTTTAAAAATTATTTAAATATATGACTACATTACTATTTTAAATTATCCAAAATGCATTCAATTAAAAAATAATTAATTATATTATCTAAATTTATAAAAAAAACACACACACAATGTATACTCATTAAAAAGAAAAAAAAAGGAAAAAAAAATGCTAACATGATTAAAATAAATATATATATATATATATAAACCTGCTAACAAGCACGATTTAAAAAAAAAAAAAACTGAATTAGTATATAGAAGCAAGTAAGCACAAGCACGACTGGTCTATTTCTAATTTTCCGAAGTCTATCTATTTCTGTAATTTTATATACAAATTCCACCACTTTTATAGAAAAGATGCTAAGGAGGGAATAAGGTAGGAAGAGGCTAATGGGGAAAGAGAACAAAATTGTCTTCTATAAAATTAAAAATAAATAATAGTAAGTAAAAAATGTTAAAAAAATATATAAAGAATATTGATGAAAAAAATTAAATAAATTTATATATTAATTATTTGTTTAATAAGTTATTTTAAAAGTAGTTATTAAAATAATCAAATGAGTTAGTAGGTAATTATTTATCTTATTAAACACATTCGCTGTATTATTCTTCTAATACAGATCCTCCTCTCTTACAAGACAAGTATCCCCTTGAAAATGTTCAAATGTGTAATAAGAATTACCTTTTTATAACTAATACTAATAAGAATTCTGTTATTCAAATTAATTTGTTACTTACAATATTGAGCTGAAAAGATGTGTCAAAATTCTTTTATATAACAAAGGTCAAACTAGGCGATTGGAATGTCTGCATAGTATGGTGGTTCTGTAACGGTTTTTTGGTTTCCTTAGACTGCATATAATCGAAAGACTAGTTGGTTTTCTTATACAGATTTTACACATAAGATTTAGTTGTTCTTGAATAATCCTTCTATTTTCAACTTATTAGTTATATTGAAGAAGTTGTTGCCAAAAATTAAGCCTAACTTTTTCTACACATCAATTTGGCCATTTTAGACCACTCCACTAACTAACAACTTACACGTAGACTATTAGCTCATGCACGTAATCTATGTAAAAGCAAAACTCATCAACCTCCTCTTCTATAAATACTTGAAACATTCTGAATCAAAGCATCCACCTCCACCACATTACTTCTTTTTCTATGATGAAGTTGTTGAAGACCCTCTTCCTTGTGGCCTTGTTAATGGCTTTGGCCATTACTGCTCTGTCAGCAACATCTGCAGATTCGAATGAAGAGCCAAAGTCTCTCCGAGGAACAAGCCGATTCCTTTCCCAGAGGGTGGCGTTGACATGTGAGAAGAACCCGAAGATATGCCTTGCTAAAGGTAGTGCAGGGCCTGATTGCTGCAACAAGAAGTGTGTGAAGTTTTCCACAGACAGACTCAACTGCGGAAGGTGTGGAAAAAAATGCAGCTTCGGAAAGATATGCTGCGAAGGGAAGTGCGTGAACCCTAACACTAACGAGAAGCATTGCGGCAAATGTGGCATCAAGTGCAACGCCAAAGGTTCTTGTGTTTTCGGGATGTGCAGCTATGGATAGAGCTTGCAACACTCAACCCTTATTATTATTCTTTGCATTGATTAATTACTTGGTTTTTACAAATGTTATATATTTCCTTAAATGTCCTTATTATTATTCTTTGCACTGATTAATTACTTGGTTTTTACAAATGTTATATATTTCCTTAAATGTCCTGATTATTGTTTTTACAGTAGTTTGTAATTGGTGGTTTGTGAAATAAATTATTAAGTGTAATTTGTTATTGAAATATTTCTTCTTATATAATCCTCAAGTGTTGGAGACAAAATGTAAAAAATATGACATGATTTTCAATTAAAATATTAATTATATATGTAATCAGTGATACTTTTCACATATGTGTAATACAATTTATTTATCTATTTTCATTAATTTATAAATAAATTTATCTAATTCATCTCTTAAAAAATAGAAAAAATGAAGATATATGGACCAAATTAATCTATTAATAATAATAATTCATATTTTATTTTTCTAAATTCCATGGATTATACTATCGGCACGAAATTAATCTAATTAATTTTTTCTCAATTAATTCATTCTTAAATTTATTTTTTAAGTTGTTAAAAAAAATTAATTTATTTTAAAATTTATTGATTTTTTTAAAATATTATTTTATGAATGGATTGTATAATTTATTTATTGAAGAAGAAATCAGTTAATTGGATTGAATTTTTATTAAATAGATAATAACAACTATAACATGTCCAATGCTTGTAATCAACGAGTACTAAATGATATAATTTCCTACAAGGGGGCACATTAACCAAACTGTTAATTTAAAATAAACTGTAGAATCTCAAAACATTTGAATAGTTGAGCAAACTCACTAAGTTTTCATAAAAAGATAATTAAGAAGCCACTTAAAAATATGTGGATTAACTTATATAAGGTGATTCAATTTAATAATTGATATTCAATTTGAACTCTACTTAGTTTTCAAAGGGTTTTTTTCATATTTTACGAGACTTTTTCTATGTATATTTTATTGAATTTTACAAAATTTACATAACATTTTTGCAAGAAACTTATTTGTTCTAAATTTTTATGAAAAAATCTGTAAAAGTTACATAAATATGAAAAATTATAATAGTAGGTTTGTAGGTATTATCGCTAAACAAATTTGGATTGAGTCCTAAAGATAGTTTTTTGGCCGACTTTTTAACACTGTCGCTTTGAGATGTTTGAATATCACATGAGAAAAGTTTCACCTATTAGTGAAAGTATTAGAATATATGAGTATAGTGTGTATTGCATGAAATAATGTTTACCTGTTATTTATCTCTCTTAAAGTCGTAAAGCTCTTTTATAACACTCATAGATCCCCTTCAAGAATTAGTAACCTCATAATAAAGAATATATCTTAGTCGATTCAGTTGTATTAAATATTTAAATTTTTTTTTGTTACCTTAACACCAACGTTAATGTATTCGTTATTTATCAAAAGCAAACTCTTTTATGTCATTGGATATGTTTTCCTTGTTTGGACCGAACCGCATTTGTTGGGATCAAAATTAGTAATAATATATATAAAGTAAGAATGAAAACCTAATCAGTATAACCTATTTATTTATGCATAGGAGGTTTTTTTTTTCAAATCTTGTGGGGATTTTAAAAGGTTGATCCAACCAAATAAATTTAAAGTGTTTGTTTAGCAACAAAAATAAAATACAAAGCTATGTTCCACTATATATGTTAAAAGGCTTGCATCATTTGAGTGGGACCTGGTGCTTTATGATAGGGTAGGCCTCGACCTTTAAGCTTTAATAGTGTAATCCTAAGAGAGCCGTAGGATTTTTTTGTTTTTGCTGGTGTATTTTCTGTTTTCTTATTTGTGGAAGATTTGTTAAAGAAACCTGCTACTATGTAAACTGTGTGGTTTTCTCGATATTATAAGGACCTCTAAAATATTTCTTTTAATTGATTTATTTGTTATTAAAAAAATCAAAAAATAAGTTTGAAATAAAATAAAAAAGTTTAAGTTTATTTTCACTTAATCAAGAATAATACTAATTTTCCACCAAGCCACTTTATAGTAAAACATAACCATGACAGTAATTTAAGCAAACTTGGAAAAAATGTGTACGTAGACTAACATATTTACACCTTTAAATAAATTAATAAATATATAATCTCAAAATATTATAGCAAAATTTAATGAAACACTTATTCTATTCATTTAAATAAGCTTGGTGGAAATAAAAAAAATGACTTTCAAAACTTTTTCTTATATTTGACTTAATTAATTTATTTGGAATATACCTGCCTCAAAAAGTTAGCATAATATTTTTTTCCATGCAAATAGGGGACATAGTAAGACTTTGTCATTCATGTAAAGAACAGTCTTGTAAATTAATAATATATTTTAAACAGACATGAGATATTAACACAAAATAGAAATAAAGCTAAAAAATTTTAAACCAGTAAAAGGTAGCTGAAATGAAACACATGAGCTGGTTGTTGACTATCTATGTTAAATACTTATTTCTATTTCTTATATCAGAAGGTCAGAGGGAAGAAAACATATCAGTGCCTCTGTAACGGTTTTTCTGGTTTATTTCAGGAAAGACTGCGTTTTCTTAATACTTTTGTACAGGCAATTAAATGTTTCACACGGCACAAGTTAATCTCGCCATCTGCATAACAACGCACAATATATCCAAGACATTCACATTTCATACGTAGAAAGAACAAATCTATCTAATTTCGTTACTTCACCACACATTAGTTAGCTAGCTGTTGAATTAGACCGCTCCACTTGCACACTGTTTCAATCTTTCCAATCTACTATACTATTACCTTAAGCTCCTTCAATTTACTCCATTCCTTCTATATATATAGCCACCAAAGAACTCTTCATTTCACTCCAAGAAAACCTTTCTATTCAGATATGAAGTCCCTTCTTCAGATACTCTTCCTTGTGGCCATGCTAGTGCCTTTGGCCATTGCTGATTCACAAACACTACACACACAAAAATCTCCATTCCTCACCACCACTTATCCTAAAACTCACAACTCTACTGAAAGCCCAGCTACCCCATCTTCTGAAAGTCTAGAATTAGCCTCTCTCCGTGGAGCCAAGGGCCTCCATGGCCATAAAAATGTGCGTGGGGCCATGACTTGTGATAAATACCCTAGAGTTTGTCGCGCTAAGGGCAGCGAAGGACCTGACTGTTGCAAGAGAAAATGTGTGAACGTGTCAACTGACAGAAATAACTGTGGCATGTGTGGAAAAAAGTGCAAGTACTCGCAAGTGTGTTGCAAAGGTAAGTGTGTGAATCCTATGTTTGACAAGCACCATTGTGGAAAATGCGGCAACAAGTGCGTCAAAGGGGATTCCTGTGTTTTTGGTTTGTGCAGCTACGCGTGAATGAATAATAGGGGCATCAACTGGGATGAATGCGAATATTCAATTAATTAGTTTTTATTATTTGGTCGAATGAAAGATTATAATCTATTATTTGTATCTGACTAAATAAAGGAACACAAATGATCATTTTAGGATGATATAGATGATCTTTGTTGCTACGTGGGATATATATGTAACTACCATTCTTTTTTTTCATTTGTCGTGGTTGAATAAATTGAATTCATTTGATATATTTATAGCTTGTGTTGTTAAAAAACTTGTTAAAGGAGTATACACGTTTTCAGAATTTGATCTTACGTGACGAGGAAAATGGTTTTTAGTACTAGGTGGTTTTTTTTGGATATAAAGGATTATTAATTTGCATTAATTGAACATTTTTTCTTATAATTGTAGTTTAAAGGTTTGAATGCAGTGGCGGAGCATGCTCTTATTCCATGGGTGCCACTGCACCTGTTCATTATTTTAAAACAATCTATTAAATATATTAATTGGGTATATTTTGTCTTGAGAGGTATGAACAAATCTATATGTAAGCTTAAATAGTAATACAAACATAAAAAAATTATGAATTTTAAAAAAATTATTTATCTTTCGTTTTATTTATTAGAATAAATCTATAAAACCAATATCTATCAAATTAAAATACCTCTAACTAAAATATACTAAATTAAAAGGAATTCCTTTTTTTTTTTTTAGTTGGCTACTATATATAACTTTTCTATCTAAGATGACAGTACTTTCTAGTTTGAGGGCCTAGTTTGTGAATGCATTAATTAGGCCCATTAAGACTGTGAAGCCCGTGACCGGTCCACATACTTGGATCTGTGTACCCATCCTATTTCTCTCTTCTAAATTTGTAGTAATGAACCTTTTGTGAATTGTTCCTATTTTTCTTGAAATATCTTTTACGTGAACATTTAATTTAAAAGTATATTTTTTCTCCAAATTGACTTAATAGTTTCCTTGTCTTATATATTACATTCTCATGTTTTCATCTTTCTTTTTGATAAAGCTAGCTATGCTAAAAAGTAGGGTGGAATATAATTCACTATATTAACTGTTACATCTTTGCATACCTTTTTTCAAAAGAAAAAAAAAACCTAGTTTAAGTTATAGTTCATCACTTCAAATAGTAATTCATGATGTCAATGAAAATAACTTGTTTTTAGGATTTAAAATAGGCAAAAGTAAAACCAAACAATAGAGAGGTGGATAAGATAAGTAATATCAAGAATGAGTATAGGGTAGAAGATTATTTAAGTTAAAAATGAAAAATTTGTTTTTATATTTAGTAAACTTTAAAAAAAATCTTTAAGTCTAACTCAATCTTAAAAAATAACCTGTAAAATAAGATTTGTATCCACTTATATATTATAGATTAATCTTATTTTTAATTGTACAAAACTGATTTAAGTATAACTCAATATTTCAAAATGGACTTGTAAGATAAAATTTGCATTCACCTATATATATCATGATTAATCTTTTTTTTAGTCGATATCTTAATTATAAAAAATATTATAATAATGATTATTTTTTTTTATTAGAACAAACTTATTTAGATTCTGATTAAATAAAAAATAATATTTTATCTTGTTCATAAAAGTTAATATTTTGTAGATATAAATAAATATTACATTTGATAGACATCGTTATTGAGTTTTGTTTATTTGGCTCAACTTTCTTTTTCTGTTTCAGTTAGGTTTTAGTATTTTTTTATATATATATACCATGTATTTTACTCTCTAATACATAAGTAAATAAGAATTTTTTTATTTGTTTTTCTCTCTTTTACGCTTGAATCATTATCTCTTATTTCATTTACAATTAGGGTTTATAAGAACATTCCTTTCTCCATTACGATTACTTACGTGCGTGCGATTACGTGCGCTCTATTTGATGTACCATATCAGACCAGAAATATTCATCTTTATTTATCGTAATATACATACTGAAAGAAATAAAGACTAACAATATAAATTGAAAAGATATAAATAAAATAAAAACTTCAATGAAAGACATATTAGAACAAACACTTCAATAATTAACCAAATAAAAAAAAACTTGAAAAAGGTTCCAATACCACATATTAGATGAACAATAGAACCAAATTTTGGATTTTTATTATTTTAGAAAAAACTTTCCTTGACTTTCATGGAAGACTATAACTTCCAACTAAGTCACACTATAAGAAATAAGATTTTCAAGGTGCCTTACTCTATGGACCATAAAATCATCAATGCCACTCATACTAAAGGATGAGTCCCAGTAATTATGTTGGAGACTTTCCTGAATTTATAACTTCAATACAATATTTATAAAAAAAAGTATTTCCCACACAATATTATACATTAGAAAAGGTTGAGTTGTACAACTTCAACAAGGAAATTTGTCCTTTATTCAATACACGGTTAACTTTGATGAGTTGTCCAAATTATTAATTTTTTAAATTTTAAAAAATTAAACATACATCACATGTGTTTTTGCTAATTAAGATAATTGAGACAGTGAAGTATATAATAAAAATTAACTACCAGACTCAAGACGTGGTAGTTTTAAAATATAATTAAAATTAAAATAAAAACCAATTTATGTACATCAAACATAACCCTCCTAGTTATATATTATTATAAACCATAAATAATTTATAGGTAATTATCTTCATTGTGGCTTTGGTAAGTTATTTGAGATATTTTTATGATACTTTTCTTTATTCTATACAATCATGAAATATATAATAAAAATGTAATTTTAGAATAGAATTAAAGATAAAATAGAAAGGTGATATGTGGACTAAATATAAGATTTCTATTATATATTATCAGTGATGACAGGTGGTATTGATTTAAAATATATATATATATATATATATATATGTTTCTAATTTAAAAATAGAATTACTTAAAAAAAATTATTAATTAATAAATAAATTAATATAAGTGTTTGGCAATGTGAGAGGTTGGGGCTAGTGGCCCATGACCCGGTGTTGAGATTTAACAGTATGAGAGTTGACGAGACGATATGAAGATCCAAATCGAATCTGAACAATATTACAGACCTAAATTCAAAAGCGCACTCTAGTGAAGTGTTCTGTTGAGTTCGCCTTTTCTCACTGGCCAATTCAATTTAATCTGTGTTTTCTCAGCATTCAATTCAAATCGAAAAGAGAAGAGAAGAAAAAATGGTGTCGTCCCAAGTTGTGAATACATACCCGTTGTCGAGCTACACGTTTGGCACAAAGGAGCCCAAGATGGAGAAAGACACCTCCGTCGCGGATCGTCTCGCTCGCATGAAAGTCAAGTTCGTATCCTCTTTCTTTTCTTCCTCTTTTCCAAACCCTAGATTAAACAGCCCCTTTTACTTTAGTTTTCACCTAGACATCATATGAAATCGTGACTTTTCTTCTGCTTCAAAATGGAAGAGTAGAAAAGAGACGAAAACCCTTCTGGTGTAATAAGTTTACCTGTGCTTTGTCCTATGTGCTGCTCAAATTCGTTATATACCCTAAGGCTTCTTAGATATCATCATTTACTTTGTTTCAGCTATATGAAGGAGGGAATGAGGACCAGTGTCGAAGGAATTTTACTGGTATGTACTTTAACCTTTTTTTTTTTTTCTATTTTTTTATCAGTGTACGTGGTGGCAGCACTCATTTTTTATCTGGTTCTTGTGTGAAAACAAATTCATTTTGATCATATTTGTACAATACTTTCCAACTTTATTCTAATAATCTGTTGTTATTATAACACCATGAGATTCACTTTCAGTATAGGGGGCGGCAAATTGAAAACAAATGTTTCATGTAAAAGCTAAATTCAAAGTGACCATAGCATATAAGAAATGCAAATATATAGTATTTATGGTTCACATACATGACACTCATTTTTTCAAGTTGGCTCCTAGACTAGATGTCATTGTTGAACTACTTGTTGTATGAATTTATGGTTGGCTACAAAATTATTTCTATTAACTGGAAGAACAATATATGACATATGGTGTCATTATCTATCAGGTTTTTGGGGTTTTGATTTAATATTTTTTTTTGGGGGAGGGGGGGTTGGTTGTGCAGTAGGTACAGGACAATAGTGATGTTAACAATATTCTCTTGTTGGAGCTAGTGTTGGTTGGGATTTGAGTTATACTTGTGAATTGTGTTAATTGATTTCAATAACTCAGGTGAAATTATGAGATTAGTATGCCAATATTTGGTTGCGTAGTTATCTAAATTGAAGAGTTGATGATAGATGATGCATACTTGATTTTATCATAACGTATGTTCCACTGTTATATAATCCGATTCCCCTGGGCAACTTTAATATTATTGAACATTTGAAGTTAATTGACTATATCAGTAGATCTATAAAATTGCATTCAAGTGTTTATCTAATTGACCATGTAGTCATGGGGTTTAATCATATGGACATCCTCTCTGACCATGAGGGTGAAGTTGTGTACATATTTGACTGTCCCCAAACCCACATTATGGGAGCTTCATGTACCAGACCACCCCCACTTTGGAACTTTGGCTCACTAAGACCAGAAAGGACCATCTAAGTGGAGAAAAAATTGATCCCCTTTTGGTGGGATTCTTTACTTACAGCTGATTAATTCTGCATTGAACTCATCATCCACACTTAGATTTTTACTTTTTCAATTACTTATTCCTATAATACACTGTCCCACTATGTTCTTGTTAATTCTCATCCATGACATTGCTTTCATAGGAAAGGAGTTTTATCTAATTTCCTTGAAGGTTGTGTTTTGTCCTCCTATCTCATCTTTATGCCTCTAATATTGCAGGTACAAGAACATAATCATCCACATATACTTCTTCTGCAAATTGGAAACACATTTTGCAAACTCCCCGGTGGGCGTCTCAAACCAGGAGAGAATGGTAAGTTCTTGCTTCTGTATTACGAACTTGATAGTTTGAAAATAGAAGCTTGTGGTTATGCTTATATACTTGTTTGTGGGGTTATTTAATGCTGTTGCAGAAATGGAGGGCTTGAAGAGAAAGTTGACTAGCAAGCTTGGTGCTAATTCACCGGCTCTTGTGCCTGACTGGCAGGTATTATTACTTACTTTTTGCAGATATGGACTTTGGGAAGCCATGTTAAATTTTCCATTCTGTTACAATACCCGTGTTTTTTGTTGCTCATTTGCTTTTATTCTTTGAAAAATGCAGATAGGTGAGTGTGTTGCAATCTGGTGGAGGCCAAATTTTGAAACCATAATGTATCCATACTGCCCCCCTCATATCACAAAACCCAAGGTAATTTGGGAAAAGAATGTCATTGAATACATTGGATTCCTGGTTCAATTGGTCCTTGCTTACAATAATACCTTTGAATATCTTGTATGCAGGAGTGCAAAAAACTTTTCCTTGTTCACTTATCTGAAAGGGAATACTTTGCCGTGCCCAAAAATTTAAAACTACTTGCTGTTCCATTGTTTGAACTCTATGACAATGTTCAGGTATGTTAATATAGTTATTTTCCGTTACTGGATTGTTGAATGAACTCTTTATAATGTGAAGAATCCTTCATTATTATTGGTTGTCCAATGGAAAACCATGTATAGTAACTGAAACTAAGTAAGGGAATGCTTTCAGTTGATTTGGGAGATTATGAATCTTAAATGCTTAATTTTTTTTAGGCATATGTTAGAATTTTAATCTGCAGACTGATCATGGTTTAAATTTGTAAACTTAACCAGCTATGTTTGTCAGTGAAAATATGTTATATTTTTTCTGTGTCTCATGAAATTTGTTTCTCATTTGTTTGCAGAGATACGGTCCAGTTATATCCACCATTCCTCAGCAGCTATCCAGATTCCAGTTTAAAATGATCACTAATTGAACGTAAATTCGAAGCTTACATGCTGATAAATTAATACTGTCATTTTTATTTACGTAACTAGGACTGGCATTATTGCGTAGACTGGCCAGAGGACTGAGTTTTGAAGTGAGTTTCTAAGTAGAATAGTTATTTCCTGACATGGATTGTCTGTATTTATCCCTTGCACTATTGCTAGATCTCGATTATCAACCATCAACCCAAAAGATGGAATCAAGTATTCAACTTGTAGGTTATATACCTAATACCCCAGTAGAAATCAAGGTGTTGAAAAGGTGTCTTCATTTCATGTCTGTTGCTTCTGTCCTCCTCAGGTTGCCAATATCGTAGTGGACAGGGTTAAAGGAATGGGCATTGGTTTTCGTTGCAAGCTTTTCTGGTGAAAGGCAATTGAATGGAAAAAATTATGCATTTGAAATTCAAATATATTCCTCGTGGCAAAATGTATACAACAATGACTAAAATTTAAATGCTCTCGACATATTAAATACAGTTTTAGCATATCCAATTTCCGGAAGTTGCTGCTTGTGCACGCTTGGTGCAGTAGCACTTGATTCAAACATTGAAAGTTCAAATTCTTTCTTATTATAGTTTGCTTCACCAATATAAAGTGCAAGGGCTTGGTGTGACTTCTTCTATTGATAGTAATGAGAAAACGTCAAGTAAAAATAGTTTTGGAGGTGGAAGCAATTACAATGTACATAATAGTAGTGCTTGATTTTGGAAAAGGGTTGTAATAATATTTAAATGAATTGTTTCATTTTGGCTCCCCATGTCCAAGACACTGTCTCCACGGTTCGCTGCCTAAATATTTTTGTTCAATTTTTTTAAAATTTGTATTACTGTCTAAATGATTCCCAGAATGAATACATTAGTGATATTTACTATATTTTCAATCATACATTTATCTGATTTCTAGTAGAAATCAAAGCAGTATTGGTTAATGCACTCGAATTTTAGGGACTGGATTTGCTTGAATTGCTTTGCAATGAAGGCAAAATATGAGTTTAACAAATTCAGGCGTCAATATAACGTTTTGACAGTCTCATTCATGTGATATAATTTTGACATTAGTGTTTTCACTATAATCACTCCTCTCTCAATATATATATATATATATATATATAATTTTTTGTGACTAGGAATAGTTAACATAAATTTTCCAAAAATAATTTTTTATAGAAACAGAAGTTACACTTTCATACATAAATGTATTTCATTTACTATTTATTTTGATTTTTATTTTTGTTGAGGAGGGAAGCTAAGCTTTAAACATTTTTATAAGTGTTGGAGTATTTTAAAAGGCTCCCTTTACTAATTTTATTTTTTGTTCATAAAAAAACTATTTATTAAACTTTATCTCATAATATATTTAAAAAAATTAATTAATTCAAGAGATATTAAGGATCGAGTCTTATCAAATAGAACAAATGTCATCACTTCTAACTGGAGTCTTATAATAAGTTTACAAATGTTAACTTTCAACAATCTAACCATTAAATTATAATACTTTATTTAGTATTCACAATTTTTTATAAAGTTTGAAATGTATTTGATACTTTATTAAATAAATTTAAGTAATTTTATATTATAGTTTTCTAATTATAAGTGGATGTTACCTAAGATAACTTGTTATATATATTTAAATTACTTAAAATTTAAAGAAGACGATTGATCAGACAATATCAAAATATTCAATGATAAAATATTTTACATGAATAAAGGTTTACATTGATAAAAATGATTTGTTATCAAAAGCAATTAAAAAAATCTCTTTACTAAGATTGACACCTAAAGTTTCATTTGATCTTGTCCCTAGGACATGTTAATTAATCCGTCAATGGTGTATCTTGTTTATTCAATTATTGTGTATATGGTGAGCATGTTTGATTCAACACAGTCCACCACTAACTTATTTTATTTCCAACATAACCCCATCCGTTGAACTGGTAATTTTGATTCTAAAATCTTAGATACACAAGATTCATGAATGAATTTATACATACTGTCACTGTTTCGCAGCTACACAACCATGGGTTCCAATCATCTAGTCAACCAACCCACGTCTTTGTTGGCTAAATGTACACCAATCAATTCCTGATGAGTAACTCTCTAATCAAACAATTCACAGCATGCATGGCTTCTTCAATCGTGTGCACCACCTTCTTAATTTACTCTTCTATTTGCCATGTATATAACTCCATCACCCATTTGCTGGCGATCAAATTCTCAAGCTATGGCCACTTTAACCATTCTCCTAGTGCTCTCAGCATGCATTCTACCCACCTTAGCTTCACCACTGAATAACAGAGATTCAACAAAGGAGTTCAATGCCCTCTCTCCTATTCCAAACTATATCACCAAGAGTAGCCCTCAGAATGCTGTTATGAACACAATAGATTCATGCTGGCGAGCCAAAACAAATTGGGCTTCTAATCGCCAATCCTTGGCTGATTGTGCAATTGGCTTTGGCAAAGATGCCATAGGAGGAAAATTTGGTGATGTATATGAAGTCACTGACCCTTCTGACGACCCTGTAGACCCAAAACCTGGCACACTTCGTTATGGTGCAATCCAGACAGAACCCCTTTGGATAACTTTCGGCAAGGACATGGTTATCACGCTGAAGAATGAGCTCATGCTGAATAGCTACAAGACCATTGATGGGAGAGGAGCCAAAGTGGAGATTGCAAATGGGGCTTGCATTACGATACAAGGTGTTAGCCATGTAATCATACATGGAATTGGCATTCATGATTGTAAACCGGGTGTGGGTGGCATGGTTAGGAGCACTCCTGAGCATGTTGGGTATCGTGAAGGCTCTGATGGAGATGCCATTAGCATATTTGCCTCCTCCAATGTGTGGATTGACCATTGCTTTTTGGCTCGTTCCACCGATGGTCTCATTGATGTTATTCATGCCTCAACTGCAGTCACCATCTCTAACAATTACTTCACCCACCACGACAAAGTAAGAAACATAAAAAACATACTCCTCTTCTTTCTTTTTTTAACCTTTCTTTTCATTACCATGATTTTTTATGTATTTTTTTATTCATCTACCAACTTTACTAATAACTAATCTCCACATTACACAGTACTTTACCAATAACTAATCTCCATATTACATGGTACTAATGACATAGAACCAGTTAATAGAAGAATTTTTGAGTTGAAAATAGAGTTTTTTCACTCAAGAAACATCTATAATTTGTATCCAGAGGCTCATATTAATGAGCATCTGTTCTATGCACTCTTTGCAGGTGATGCTGCTAGGGCACAGTGATGAATACAGCGCGGATAAAGTCATGAAAGTAACAGTAGCTTTTAACCGCTTTGCCAGTGACTTAATAGAAAGAATGCCAAGGTAAAAGAGTGGTTTTTGAAGTACATATTTTTTTTTTCATTACAAGATTCAATTCCTTCAATTAATGTTAAAATATTTCTTTATTTGGATGATGAAATGCATGCAGGGTGAGATTTGGTTATGCCCATGTGGTGAACAACCGGTATGACGAGTGGGTGATGTATGCCATTGGTGGCAGTGCCAACCCTACCATTTTCAGTGAAGGAAACTATTTTACGGCTTCAGATGATTCTGCTGCAAAACAGGTAACTAAGAAGCACGAGGACTTCTCCTCACAGATTGTAGCAGGTTAATAACATATTAAGCATTTCAGTTTGTGTTACTGAATGTGGTTCATTGGTTGGTGACAGGTTACCAAGAGGGAAAGTAGTGAAGGTTGGAATAATTGGAAATGGAGGAGTTTTGGAGATGAATTCTTAAATGGTGCTTATTTTGTGCCATCTGGGTATGGAAGTTGCACCCCATTGTATTCAGATGCTCAAACTTTTATAGCGGCCAAGGCATCCATGGTGCCCTTTTTAACTCTCAATGCAGGGCCACTTAACTGTGTTGTTGGCAAAGCTTGTTAATTTGGCTCAACATTTTCACCCTTCTTCTTTATTTCTTTTTATGATTTTGTGTCTTGAAGCTCCAATAATTTTCAGTCATTTACACTTAGCACAGAGAGTGAAATAGTGTTGCAACCATAGCATACCAGAGTGCATCTTCTGTTCTTTCTTATTATATTCCAAATCAATTTTCCAATCAACATCATATTTTTCTTAAATTCATTTCTAAAAAAGTTTGGTATCTATGGTTCTCGACGTGTTACCAACAAATTGTCATTGTAAGTGCATGTGGATAATTTTGACTGATCATCTACACAATGTACTTATCAATATTTTTTTTTTTTTCAATTACATTATACTATTGATAATCCATATATTTCTCTCTAATGGCTGGTTAAGATTTTGGTGTTCGTGGATCATATTTAAATAATTTTATATTATGGTCTTAATTTTCACCAATTTATTTAGTGGAATAATCCTTGGTCATATAATAAACTAATATCTCGTGCAAGTCATTAACTACTTTTGCCGTTATCAAACATGACAATTACATGCAAATGTTAAACCGTATTCCCAATTAATAGATTTTAGTGTGAGGGTAGGTAAATAAGTTAATTAAGAACTAACTTAATAGTATTTATTGAATAAAAATATATTTACAATTTGTATTATAGCTACTTTTAAAAGTAACTTTATCTTAATAAAGTTGTTCATAATTTTATTTAAATGAAAATTAATATAAAAATCATAAGCAGTTTTTTGAATTTGAAGTATTTTCTTAAACAACCCTCTTATCGTGACCTTAGACTTTTCTTTATCACGTCTTTGGTATAAATTGAAAGTTTATGTTTTCTTTCCTTATTTCTTTAATTAAAAAGTGGTACATATGATAAATCTCTAAAAATATGCTAGACAGTCCCTTCTCAAGTTGTTAATATTCTTTTCTTTCAAGTGTGTCACTTTTTAAAACTTTAACTAAATTTGGGCCTGCCAAAAAAATAAATATTTTTATGAATTCCACAAATTTTGTACGGATTTTGTTCAGTGTTTAATTTTCTTTGTTGTTGGTTGAAGTAGTCTTGTAATATCAAGACAATAACAGTAAATAACAAGAGAAATGCTATGAAGAAAATGTTATCTAAATGTTTAGTGCATGTTTTTACTATTGAAGTGGTGGGCATGGAAAACTTTTTCCTAAAAAAATAAAATAAAAAAATAAAATGATTTCTTTTTTATAATTTAAAATTAGATCATACATATAATATAAATTTTGAAAAATTAAATATTTTTTTTACAAATTAATTTATATATAACTTAATTTTAAATTCTATATAAATTAAAAATAAAATTTTAAGAATTTAAATGGGAGAATTTTATACATTTATGTATAAATTATTTTAATTTATGAAAAAACTAATTTTATAAATATAGTTGTCCAAACAAATAAATAATTTAATTTAATTAAACAAATTAACCAAGAAGAAAGAAGAGTTTGAACTCTTAATCCTAAACCCTAAACTCTTACATCCTTAATATTCTCTTAATTTCGTAAAAAAGAATTATATGTAGATATAGGTAGATTTAGTAACGAGTTGTGACACAAATACTTTTTAAACTATCTTCACCAATGTATAATATTAAATCAATTTTTAAGTTGTTATTTTTAGGTTACACATTATAACTTACTAGCTTGTATTAATAATATCAAAATTGGATGCAACTGACCAATCATATAAGAACTAAGTGAACCAATCAAATGTCTAGCTCAAATAAATAATAGAACCAACATAAAGAAAAACCAATTAAAATGTTGAAAAAGAAGATTAAGTGAATTTTTTAGTACAGTATATTATATTGATTTTTTTCTTTTTAAAAAAATTTAAATTATTTGTTATTTTTTACGCAAACTTCTTATTTTAATGCTATTATATATTCAGCATCATGTATTATATACGTATGTCAATATAGTCTCACATTGCTCAAGAGTTGAGACAAATGGTAGTTTATATACTTTCTTTTTCCTCAACACATTGAGACACCTTTTAAGTATAAAACCGTGACAGAGCATCGACCTCCAAAACAGATAATACCTCAGATGCGACGGCAACAATATATATTTCATTTTATAACAAATTTTGTTTATATATTTCCTTTATTTGTGGTATTTTTAATTTTGTTTATTTTAAGACTTTTTTTTGGTTCACAAAATTTGAACATGGATGTTAGAGTTTTACCATAACTTACACATATTGTTGAACCATATAATCTATACTCTTTATTTATTTATTTTTTAAAAAATAATACTTGGGTTAATTAAGAAACGGTCTCTTAATAGAGAATATAGATCTATTTCATAAAGTAATAAATATATTCATCCTCAATTTCTTTTACAAACTATCATTTTTTATCATTCTTGCTGATAAAAAAAAATAAAAATTCTTGATCCAGTTTTAGTGCATATTATATTCAATTTATTCCGTAATTGTCATTTAATTTGCATTTCTCTTTATTTCAATTATATTCTTCAATTGTTTTCATTGAAAATAGCTGAAATCTCGTATAAGGTCTCTTAATAAAGAATATAGATCTATTTCAGAAAGTAATAAATATATTTATCCTCAATTTCTTTTACAAATTATCATTCTTGGTCCGGTTTTAGTGCATATTATATTCAATTTATTCCGTAATTGTATAATTTGCATTTCTCTTTAATTCAATTATATTCTTCAACTGTTTTCATTGAAAATAACTGAAATCGTATGAGGTGTATGAATAAACTGTTTAAATAAGTTTACATTTTTTTTATTTAAAAATGGTCGAATTTTAATAATAAAGACCGAATAATGATTCAATTATAAAAAAAATATGCTAAATTTATTAAGATCTTAGAGATATAATGATGTTTTAAGTGAATACAAAGTTTAAAGATGTAAAAATTAGATTGAGTGTATTTTTTAGAAAATAAATGTATATTTATAAACTTTTAGGGTTAATTAAATATACAATGGTTAACAAATATTGGAATAATTAGTTTATTATAATACTTGTGACTAACAAAAATGAGTTTTCAAATTTGTAGTGATTTGACCCAATTATATTCTGAATATTTTTGTACTGGTATATTAAAATAGTTATTTATACAAAAACTTTTTTAGAGAAATTAGTTTTTAAATGTTAGTGGTGGAACTAAACTAGCAGTCTCATTAACATACTAAATTGAATAATGTTTGTGAAAGTCAAAGACTAAATAATTTGGTACTATAATTTAGAAATTTAATCAGTGTATAATCAAACTTAAAACATGCGACATTAGGCATGTATTTACATTTTTGTTATCCTTGAGTGGAATTTTAGATGGTAATTGCCAATTAGCATAGTCAAACAATAAGCACAACAACACTCGTGCATCCACGTTTTGGTTAGTTCAATTAAGAAAAGCAAAGAAATTAAAAGTCAAACCTCTGAAGTGAATGCACAACCTCATCTAACATCTATTAAATGCACTCACTCCATTGGTTGCCTAAGCCTTACAAGCATGGCAACCTCTTCCTTACTCTTGTTTTCATGCTTCATACTACTCCTTGCAAGTTCATCACAAAGTGCAGTTCTAAACAAAATAGACTCATGCAGGCTTGCCAAATCCAATTGGGCATCAAATCGCCAAGCCTTGGCTGATTGTGTCATTGGCTTTGGAAAAGATGCGATTGGAGGCAAATATGGAGCAATATATAAAGTCACAGATCCCTCTGATGATCCTATAAGCCCAAAACCAGGCACACTTCGCTATGGTGTGGTGCAAACACAACCCCTTTGGATCATTTTTGCCAAAGATATGACTATTAAGCTCAAGAACGAGCTTATCATGAATAGCTACAAGACCATTGATGGAAGAGGTGCTAAAGTGGAGATTACAAATGGGCCTTGCATTACAATACAAGGTGTTAGCCATGTTATCATCCATGGCATTAGCATCCATGATTGTAAACCAAGCAAGGCTGGCCTTGTAATGAGCACCCCATCTCATGTTGGCCATCGCCAAGGCTCTGATGGAGATGGCATTAGCATATTTGCCTCCTCAAATGTTTGGATTGATCACTGTTTCTTTGCTCGTTGTTTTGATGGCTTGATTGATGTTATTCACGCCTCAACTGCCATTACCATTTCTAACAATTACTTTACCCAGCATGACAAAGTAAGTGTTACCATTCTCACCCATTCCTCTTAACATGTTTTAGTTGTTTTTCAAACATCCTATTTGTACTCATTTTTTTTGGATGGTACTGTTCCTTGACTGCAGGTTATGCTACTAGGACACAGCGACGTGTACACGGCAGATAAAATAATGAAAGTAACAATAGCCTTCAACCGATTTGCTAGTGGTCTAATTGAAAGGATGCCAAGGTGAGAGTGTATTTTATAGATTGAATTTCCATGGAACAGGTTTAAAAAAGTATATATATTAACTGGTTTGTATGCATGCAGGGTGAGATTTGGTTATGCCCATGTGGTGAACAACAAATATGATGCGTGGAAGATGTATGCTATAGGTGGCAGTTCTAACCCAACCATTCTAAGTGAAGCAAACTACTATGTAGCTCCGAATGACCCTGCTTCAAAACAGGTAAGGAAAGGAATATAATCAAAGTAACATGAAATGAAACACCCTGCCCCATTAATACATGACAACAGAGATTGAGTTGGCTTCTTGATGACAGGTTACCAAGAGGGAAATGAAGGGAAAATTGAAGAGTTGGAAATGGAGGTCTTCTAAGGATGCATTCCTAAACGGTGCTTATTTTGTTCCATCAGGCTATGGAAGTTGTGACCCAAACTATTCACCTTCTCAATCTTTTACTGCTGCACCTGCTTCGTTGGTTCCCGCTATAACTCTAAACGCAGGTCCCCTAACTTGTGTTGCTGGTAAAGCATGTTAGTTTTGTGTTGCAAGCTGCATTTGTATCTTTCTCTCTCTCAGCTTTTTTGTTTTGATTGATTCCCGAAGACTCAATTTGGAGTCATGTATCAGAGTAGGCCAATTAACTCCTTTGCAGAATTGTGACACATGCCAGATTCGTTTCGTAAGGATTATTGTAAAAAAAAAGTGTAAAGGATATGATTCTCCAGCAGAGTACTTTATCTCTAATAGACTATACATAAACCCGACATTAGTAAAGAACACCATATCAAACTAGGAAAAATTGGGATGCTATTCAATGACTGTATAATTATGGTATATATAAATAAATAAACACAATAAAACAGTAACAAAAGGAAGATGTTTGTGCGGTTCACATCATTTGGAGATCTTCAGAATAGCCTATTTTCGTTGCTTTGGACTCCACATGTGACTGGTGCTTTAGCCCTCACTTTCTTCAAGTACCAAACAGCAGCTCCAATTCCAAATGCACCCGCAACGGAAAAGCCCGTAACTGTCCCTGCACCCACAATTCCAGCGTGCACAACCCCAAACATAAGCATAATCATCCACTACAAAATCTAACATTAAATTACATCTATATGAACCGTATTTAATCTCTGTACCTGCTATTACATGGACCCTCCTATTGTGCCTTGCAATGTCATAATCTGCCGAACAACCAATAGTCTATAACGCACTTAAGTAAAGTTAAACACTTCAACTAATCTTTTGATCCACATAAGTGACAATCATTCAGTAATTAATTTCTGGAAAAAAAAAGTTATTCAGTTTTAGCTTGTAAAAAGATAAAAACTTGAACATTTTAGAGACAAAAAAACATAACAAATTAACAGCCAACTGATGTGTACTAATAAGGCCATATGACGACTAAAACTTAATATCTGATTTGATGTTAAATACTTAACTAGCCCATGTCTAGGTGGTAGTTTTGTGGTATCTGATAATGAAGAAAAACATAACTAGTATAATCTTAAAAGAGTATTGAACTTGAATATACCTTTGCAATGAGTTGTGGAGTTTCCATCCTTACAAAGACACATGAAGCTCTGGTTGAGCGTGTCAAATCCACAAGTCCCACCTCCTTTCAAAGGGTCCTGGCACTGAAGGCAGCGCGTGGTAACAGGGATATCAAAATCAACTCTGATCCCATATTCCGGAACCTGATCATAAGGCATAGGAGCACCAACGTTCTTCCAATAAACACTTGCATAACTGGTGCAATACTTAAGCATCAACCTAAGGGACTCGGTGGCTTTGGGATAGTACGAACAACAAGTACTACGAGGGAGCGCAAAGGAGCACCCAGGCAAGTGCCTGCAGAGATAGCTAGCACTGTCACAGGAAGAGTCACAGTGTTCAGGGAAATGCTCACAGAATATGGGCTTGGGCTGAATGATGACGTTGTCCTCACTGCAGTTGAAGAACATGTACTCGTTCTGAGGAGAGAGCTTGAAGTGGGTGCTGCTGTCCAAACTGAAGGGTCTAGTGGGACGAAACCTCTCACCATCCTCGCAGCTCCACATGAAGGGATCAGTGACCACAACGTGTGGATCAGCGTAGCTAACGTTGCGAACCGGGTATCTTCCCGAAGGGGTTCTGAGTTCTAGTTTTCCCGAGCTGGAACATGCGAAAATGTGTCTGTAGTATGGGCTTCCGCATCCGTCGTCGATGCCGAATGGGTACTTGATGGGGATGTCCCCGCAGGATGTTCTGCAGACGCTGGATTGAGATGTTGTGAGAGTGAGAGACGATGAGAAAATGAGTAGTGATAATGAGATTGTGTGAATGAGGTTGTTGTGTGTGTGAGTCATAGCCATGAGAGACTTTCTGAATCACTAGATGGTCTTTTGAATCAGAAGTAGACACAAGTAAGTATAGGTTGTGAGAGTGGAAGAAAAGAAGAAGAATATTGGTGAAATGTTCTTTTATAGTGTTCTTTTGCTTTTATTCCCTTTTTTTTTCTCCTTGCTTGTTGCTTTTGCTTTCTGCATTGTCAAGCTGTGATACAACATGAAGAGAGAGAGGTAGACTCTTCCTTGTGAAGAAAATATAAAGTACTACAGTTTGGAACCACTAGTCACAATAATATTTAACATTAGACTAATCTATTTATTTTTAAGGTTTAATTACCTTTTTCATCCCTATATTTATAGTCAATAGTCAATTTGGTAGAGTGGTTTTTAAAAAATTCAATTTGGTCCCTAAGTTTTTTAAAATGTATTCAAAATGGTCATTTCTGTTAAATATCACCAAACGGTGTTAAGTGGTGCTTATGTGGCAGACACATGTAAGTTACGTGGATGGTGCAAACAGATTAGTGTCATAAACAATTAAGCAAGAAAATTCAGAGCAAGCAGAGGTCAATCTCATCAAAGACTAAATAAATGAAGGAAAACTGATGTTATAATAATATAAAGGTAAAGTATGTAAAAGTAATACAAAAGATATGTAATACATTAGAACATAAAGCACAAGCAGATTTTCTTCACTAATGAATCCATAAGAGCTACCACAGTTTGGTCCTATAATAATTGTTTTTCAAAATACATATGTTTAGAAATGAGTGAGTTCACCATGGGGACGCAGCTCACCATCGTAACTCAGGATCGCATCACAAAATCGAATGAAGGGAGCACACCTCCAAATGGAATCGAAGCAAGGAAGCGCACCACAGAATCCAACCAGGGGAGCAATCCTAGTATCAGAAACCCTAAATCAGAAATTCAAAATCCCAATTTGAATAACCTAAACCCTAATTCAGTATTCACCAAAGTAATGTAAGCACAATCCACGTAACTTACATGTGTCTGCCACATAAGCACCACTTAACGCCGTTTGGTGATTGATAAGTGTCTAATTTCAGTAATATTTCATATTAAAATATAGGCACTTATGAGGATTTATTGCTAATTTACATATAAAATAATCCCTAATTTATGAATTTATACCTTTTTACATTTTTTATGATCTTTATTTGAATAAGAGTATTTTATTCCCAAATTTGGTGTTAATTGCAGATTTCTGAGGAAGATTGGAGATTTGGATTAAAGATGAATGATTTGAGCCAAAAAGATAAAGATAGAAGGTCCCAGAATGAAAGAAAAAAAGAAAGAAAGAAAGATTGGGCCTTTTTATGTTTTATCATTTAGCCCATTAGCGCGACACAATAAACAACCTAACCCTAGAAAACTAGGATAAATAGAGGGCTAGAGGCTCAACCTTAGTGTGTGAGATTGAGAGGAAAACACCATAGAGTGAATTGTAACCCAATTGGGAGAATGGAAGGTGATAGAAGTATGCGTGGCTAATTCTACCCTTTGGGATTGGGAGTAATCTGCTCAAACTCTTATGTATTGAGGTGATATTTTATATATTAATATTCAGTTCTTGATTGATTATTGGTATTGTTGTTTTACTTTTAATTCTCCGTGACAAATTGAGAATCTTAAATCTGACCGGGAGGTATTTTTAGGGTTCGGACCTAAACAACAATACTTAACATATTTGAGTGCTAGGAATAGACTTGAAATGTTAATTGCTATTAAACGTCTGAGCTTCGTTCTAAGTTGTTCTTATAAGTATGCGAGGGATCGATAGTTAGGGAACATTCTTAAGAATTTTATATGCGAGGAATCGATATAAATGATTTTTATACGGGCATCAATTTCAATTAAAGAACTTAATATTAACATGCTAATCAAAATACATGAGAGTGAGAGAGATGAAACTTAATCCCAATTTTTCCAATTGAAGCAACTAATTCTTTGTTTGTTTTCTTATTGATCAGTGCCAACATAATCACTTCACACTCTTTTTTATTGTTCTGTTGTTATATTTAGCGAATATTGTACTCGATGATTCACTGTTCTTTGTGGGATCGATATCCGTCCTTAGGGACAATTATTACTTCTGACAAACGTGGTGCACTTGCCGTAAAAAGTCATCAGTGATATTTAACAGAAAGGACCATTTTGAATACATTTTAAAAAACTTAGGGACCAAATTGAATTTTTTAAAAACCATTGTACCAAATTGACTATTGGCTATAAATATAGGGACGAAAAAGGTAATTAAACATATTTTTAATGTAACCGAGTTTTTAAAAACTGAAACTTAAGACTAGTTAATCCGTATTATTCAATTCAATTTGTTTAATATTTATACATATATAAAGGGATTATTCATTATAATTGTTTTTTTTATACAAATTTTTTCGATTTTATCTTTATTTAATATATTTATTAGTATAATGAAGTATTTTTTTTTTCATTTCATATAAATTACTTAAAAAATAAAATTATTTTTTAATTTTAAATTAATATTAATGTCATTTTTATATGTTGATTCCACACTCTTTCCTTAATTCCTTATTTTAAGGCAACAATAGGAAGAGAGAGAACATATTCTCACACATTTCCACACCAAATCTCATATATTAGATAAGATAACTTCCATTTCCAATCATCTTCTTCACTCCATTTCAAGCAACTATATTCTTTGGTAAAACAATTATTCTTTTGTATCTACCATCGAGTCAATCCTAACTTTAACGTGAACATTATCACACTCTCTGATCCCAAAAACTATCAATGAAGAAGAGAAAAACTTAAAGAAGAAGAGAGACTCAAATCGGAGAAAAAGAAAAAGAGGTTGTTTTATCAATTCATCATTTTTTTTTACATGTTATTTTTTTTTTTCAATTTCTATTCATCCAAAGTTATTTCTGTAGCATGTGTTTCCGCTAATATTATATAAAGAAAATATGAATTTTATTAATTAATTATTTCTACCTTGTTTATCTTAGAGGAGGTAGACTAGCACCACCCATTTGTTTTTTATTGCAAAAAAATTACAATCTACTCATGCACAAGAAAATTAGAATTTTTTTGAATGGATAGTCAAATTCGGAGATGGTAAGTAAACCTAATGATGGTTTAGCAGAAATACAAATTCCACTGGCTTTTATTGAAATAATCATCGTAAACACTTATCTAATATTAACTGAAAACTACAAAGATGAGAGTCTAGGGCAATATTTACTAGTAAAATTGAAAGAGTTGATCAAATGAATGAATATCTTTGATCCTTAATACTTTGTACATTTATATAACATTTGCAAACAATTATTTATAATTTAATCATATAGTTATTTATGTAAACAATATTGCATATCAAATACTTTATATCTATCATCATTTCATGACAACAACAAAAATATCTAAGTTCTAATAGGATTGATAATTATGAGGGAATTACAACTAATGATTATGATCAAATTACTCTACAGTATTTTAATTTTTTAACTACATCATGTATCTCAAATGATAAACTTAAGTTGAAGATTGAAACACCAATAATTTTTTTAGTGAACTAGATTCAGACTGAATGTTTATGTAATGGAAATGGATTGATAGTAACAGACTACTAGATCACATCAGGTTGCAAAGATTATCACAAAAAGCACATGTGAGAATGAAATATGTATTCCATGAATATCTATATTTTCGTCACAATTACCATGATCTTGTAGTCATGGGCCTGTAACTGTATAGTGCAATTTGAAATACAGAATTATCATTTCCTTTTTGCACCTCCACATGTTTTGTTACACCACCATAGTTATATTTAACACATTAAAAAATCATTTCAGATAATAGTATCAAACTTTTAAACAATCTAAAATATAAATGATAAATATTCATGGCCATAATTTATTATTAAATACTAATTTTATACAGTTATGTTAAAAATTTACTTATTTAAATTATTAAATACACCAAAATTATTAGCATACAACACAATATGTAATATACAACATAAAAATTAATAAAAATAAATATAAGAAACGAAAAAATAGGAAAATTACTATATCAACCAATTTACTATGTTGTGACCTGTCACTAAGCTGTTTTTATTTTCTTGTTTACAACTTGCCTGCAGCTGAGGAAAGGCAGTTTCTTCCTGCACCCCCCCCCCATTTTTCTTTCTGCACCCCACAAGGTTGTGCAAAGACAAAATTGTCCCTCTAAAACTGTACATTTTTTTTTTGTATTCCGGATTATGAAATCCGGTAAATTTTTGGATTGGCGCATTCGGTAATCTCCCGGATTGATGCTTCTGGTAGTACATGAATAATAGTGTCAATTCAAAATAAAAAAATGCAAAACATTCATAATTGAAAAAACCATTCTGGATCCGCCAATCCGTAATTCAAAATATGCATTCCGGATTCAGAAATCTATAATTAAAAAAAATCATTCCGGATCCACCAATCTGTAATAGAAATTAGGCTTCCGAATTCAGCAATCCGGAATTCAATAATTTATGCAAACTTTGCTTCCGGAATACCCCCTCATCTGGAATGCACCATGATTCACTTCCGGATTGATGAATCCGTAGCACACTCCCAAATCCCGAAATTGTCGGGGTCAGTTTCGGAATTTACAAAATTGTGGGGTTCAGGAAGAAAAATGTAGGGCTGCAGGAAGAAACTGCCCTGAGGAAATAATGGAATAGGCCCAAAATAAAAAGGAAACTACAGAAGCAATCTAAAGTCACTGGAGACAGATGAAAGCTAATGGGCTTTTGAATCTTTATGGACAATGCAGAATAAAACTCCAAGCCCACTCGGAAAGTAGTGATGAGGGGTATCACACACCGTCTATTTTGCTTTTCACCACCTCAACAGCGACACTGTCATCATCATCACTTACTCCACTAGGGTTTTGAACCAAACAAAAATAATTTTATTTTATTACAAAAGCTATAAAAAATTACGTCCATGAATCGTACCTATTAATTATTTTATTAATATATCAGATATTAAAAATGAGCAGGTCCAAGTTATTTAATTGCTTTCATGTAGTGTGTGTATATATTTTGATATTTGTGGCAATGGCAGTGCCATGCATCCAATGCCACTGAAAACTATATTATTACTTCACAACATTTTCTCCCTTGCGGCTGAGAAAAGAGACCAACTAACTCATCAAAACACCAAAGGCTATAAGAATACATTACATCAAAGCTGCCCAACAAAACCAAGTCATTCAATGAAAACAATATTTGGATTCTGTTGAAATTTCATATAATTATATTCAAATGATAAAAAAAACAAATTCGAATTATTTAAAATTAAATTAGTCAAAACATGATAAGGTACTACTTAAGTGAAAACACTTATAAAATGATTAATAAGTGTCAACAATAAATATAGAAACTGAAATCCTACTATATATTTAAATAATTAAAATTAAAAAAAAATTATTTACATAACATGTTTTTAAAAAGAGTAATGATACATTGACAACCTGCTTCAACTTATGATTCATAATATAGAGAAATAGTATTTTTTATCACTTCATAAAAAAAACTAAAATTTTAAGCAAAGAACTTGAAGTTGTAAACTAATGCAAGTTATAATATATCACTTTTTTTTTCTAAAAATAGTCATATTTTAACAGATTAAACTTTATCCATGACTATTAATAAGTGATTATATGTTTCAGATTTGATATCCTTAAAATCAAATTATTCGAATTATACATATAATACATAATTTTTTTTATCGATAATAAAAAATATAATAAATGAGAGAATACTACATAAAAAAAATCAAAAATATTCAAACTCAAATCATTAAAAAAACACTTTGATCCTCTGAAAGTTCAAAAATTTGTATTAAACTCAAGTATTTACAAAATACAATGATACAAGAATTTGAAGAGCAGCTGCTATTTGTTGTTTTATATTAACTACCAAAGCCTTATATGTCTGAATAACTAAAAATTCATATATATATATATATATATATATATATATATATATATATATCAAAATAAGACAAACGCAAAAAATATAATATGCATTTAATATTTAAATTGATAAAACTTGTCACTTATAATTTGATTGAAACTCACATTAATATATGGATTGTATTTTTATGTACATATAATCTGGGTGTGTTGTGTTGCAACAGGTGAATCTGATGCAATTGGTCGAACATGCAAAGAGGTATAATTGATGTTTGTTTTTTATTAAGAAAGATAAAACGATAAGAATGGGATGAAATGTTGGAGTAGTTAATTGGGTTTATTGAAGATGAGGTGATAATAATTGTAATGTGAAAGGTATCAATAGGTTTCTAAAGAGCGTACGCAACAAATAGCTGTCATGATGCCGTTCGCCGCATGGCTCTGAGAGTTTTTCTCTTCTCTCTGTGCAATTTGGTCTGCTTATTTTCTACAATCCCTGCTGTCACAACCTAACCTCACACCATATTTCTACGTCAACACAAGTAAGCCACGTGGGGCAGGATCTAATCGTCAACAAATATCCTAGTCAACCCTAACCTTTTTCTTCTCCCTTCTCTTTCTCCTACTCTTCAAATCCTCCCATTTTTAAACCTCACCACCTTTTCATTACTAACATCTCTCTCACCGTCAATAATTCAACTCAGATTACTCTTTAAATATTCAAATTTAATATTTGAGCTTGACGGTGAGGTATATAGTGAAGTAGGAATAGTTATGTATGAATGTGCCATACGTACGTCATTGACTATTTCCCTTATTATAAGACTGTCTATATTTCTCGGAAAATAAAACCTATATGTTACCTGCATTTGCTGACCAACGACCAACCATGTCTGACTAATAACAATTTTTCCTTTCCAAAAAATTAAAATTCTAGTGATCAAGTTGCGAGCTTATGAGGTCCCTGAAATTGTACGCTTTGAATTCAAGAATCATTACGTCTACTTCTTTGAACTTCTGTTCTGCTTTTAATGAGCCTTGTTCAGTAGTGCCACTGCTACTCTCTATCTATGGACGTTGTAAATTTGTTAAGCTGCTCTTCTTTTCTACGTCGGCATCGCCCACTGTATTTATATATAAATATAATATAAGCATGTGCCGATTGTTAAAATGTATTGTAATAAGCCTTGTTTCCTCATGAAGAGTGATTGATTACCTTTTTCAGATGCTTTAGAAACACAATTTCTACACGGGACTGTATATTTTTTCCCTTAGCAGCCTCATGGATCTGTTTGCTATATACTTTTCTTTGGGCGTTGGAAATAGTTTGAACGCAGACATTTTACTCAGCTACTGTAAATCAACGCAGACAAAGCCATGCGTGGACAATTATCCGCTCTTGGCTTCACAGTCCAAGCCACGAGTTTCGCTATTTAGTTAACTAACTAAATAAATAAAACACCAATTATTATGCTTCAATATAACTGCCGAAAATTACTTTCAAAAAAGGGACGTTCCTACGCTGTTTTTTTTTTCTTTTCTTTTTAGTCAAATAAAATTATTTTAACTATATTTTATACATATGTTGTACCGGTAATATAACAATAATGGACGTTGAATATATCAAAGACACACTTCAAACATATTCCCGTGATATCAAGAAATCACTACACACGATCTGAGAACCATTACACACGTCTTGGTGAACTGGTTATCTGGCCCACACTAATGGAGGTCCAGGTCAACCTATAAACAAGACTTCTGAAGGGAGAAAATGTACGTTTTTTCATATCCTAAGAGAACATACCAATAACTAGCACTGACTTGAGAGTCGGAGTGCAATTGCAGGTACCCCACCGACCGACAGAGCACACGCGTAAGAGAGGAAGAACTTTGAAGAATTCGAAAACTACTAGCACAACAACGAATTGTGTATGAAGTGGATCAACATTACTTATGTCTCGACATCCACATATGTTGTTTACACTAACTATCTTTCTAGTTTGATATATTTTTTTTATATTTGGTTTGTTTAAATTTAGTTTGTTTGAAATTGATATAATTTAAATATAAGTTTTATTTAATATGATTTAAATTTTGAATAATCTCATTGAAGCTTATTGTTAGAGAGCGGCAGAGGGTTGATTTGAGAATAAATATTAACCTTATTACTAACAATAACCTTAACCGGTCAATGTTTTTCCACAAATAAATTCATCACGAATTTTAATATTTTATTTTTCTATTAATATAACCTTATTACTAACATTCTGTTTGTTTCTATGCATCACATTCTTTACAGAAATTTGAAAATAAAGAAAGACGTGGTTAGTTTATGTTTATTTTTTTGGTTTTGTGTGGTTAGTTTATGTTTATTTTTTTGGTTTTGTGTGAATTTGGTTAGAAAATGTTGAAGGATCCGCAATAACAATTGCTCCATTTGTCTTCTCTCATGTAGAAAGCCAGCTGGAGAAAGAAATTTGACTAATTTACGCATTTAATACTTATTGTCTCGTGTATTTTAAATGAGTCCTATAATAGAAAAATTTAAAACAAAATTTTGGTCATTGAATGGTTGCTATAATTGGATCGTTGTGTATTTATTCTAATAATAGTATTAATAATTTTAAAATAAAAATCATAATTTAATGGATATTATATTATATTATTTTCTTGTGAAGCTAATTTCATATTATTTATTAAAAATAATATTTATGAATCACTATGGACATTTATTAAAAATAATTTTATGAATTTTATATTATTTATTAAAAATATGTATTTGGATTAATAAATCATTTGAAAAAAATATATATGAATAGTCATACTTATTACTATATATATATATATATATTAATTTTTAAATTCAAAAATTAAAACTTGGACATTTTTATTTTAATTAACGATATATAATTTCAATTTGTCTTTTAACTTATAAATTTGAAAATTTGGGAGAAAATATGTTTTATAAATGACTTAAATATACTGTTATTGGAATGTAAATAAGTTACAATTTTTGTTTTATCTTTTATATGTAATATTTATATGTAACATATTAATTTTATTGCCTATGAATTCTCTTCAAAATACATATACACCTTTCACATGTCACTTAACCATACCTACATATAAAATTTGTATTTGTATTTTTAGGTAAATGATTATTTACATACGAATATAAATCCGTATATACATAAATAAATAGATGAATACAAATTTTCTTGTACTAAATATTAAATCTATTGATATAAATAACTATTTAAAAGTTACTTGTTAAGTAAATATAACTACATTTTTCAATCCGTTAATAATATGAATTTCTTTTAACAGTTAAAGAAATGACCTTCAGGTGTAGAATCTTAAGGTGAAAGATTTGAAGCTATAGTAGCAGAGGAGTGACTAAAAGATGAATAATTCTTGTTGTTTTTTTCTTTAAGAATGTAAAGAAAAAGTTCTTTGAGCTGTATTTTTAATAGAACAACATTAATCATATATTAAGTTAAGATAAAAAAAAGTATTAAACAATTAGAATGCTAGTGACTTAAACAATTAATTAAATTTGTCCCACGATGAAACTTGGAAGCGAACAACAATCAAGAAAACAAAAATCAAACTATCAATCCAAATAAATGCACAAGGGAAGAAGTAAAACTAAAAGTTTAAAAATTGACTTTTTTATTATTTCTAGTTTGAAAAGTTAAACATGCTGTAAATTTTGTTTGTTATAAAAATATTTCAAAATAGCTCCAAAGTTCCAATTATTCGAGGAGGATGACCAATTTTTTTTATATGTTTCTATTATAAGCAATTTTTATTTTATATATGCACGTTGTTTATTTTATGGAATCTTCCTCTTAATTAGGGTGAACACACACATATATAATAGTCCTATAGACTTGCATATAGTTCGTAACTACACTTTTATGTAAGATCTACGCGTCTGTGTTGTTTGGACAGATTTTTTTTTTTTTGTTTTAAACAAACGAACCTCACACAGAAAATGTATAGTAGAAAGTTTACCCAGAAAATGAGAAAAGAAGTATTTTCTTTGTTCAACAACAAAAAAAATATTACTTTTCATTGGTCACATATTTTACTTTCTATTCAAATAAAAAATATTGAAAAATAATTCATTTTTAAAATTATATTTTGTTTTCATTTTCATATATTACTTTTCTCTCAAACGAATAATCATATTTTTTGACACTTTCTTTTATTTTCTTCGTAACAAATGAACATAGGACATAAGTTGGTATCAAAATGTCCCTTTCGATGTAATTTTTTTCAATGTAAGATATAGATAATTAATCGAAATAGTTACATCAAAATATGTTATATAATATGAGTTTAAAGTGTTGAAACTGGCTATATGTTGTGCAGTTATTAGTCAACGTTCAATGGACGTTGTCCTTCCATTAATGTGGTTATGTTCAATGGTTTTGAAGGTGATTATTCTTTTGGTTTAAATTGGAAGTTTTTGTTTCAAAGAAGGACTCTTGGTAGTCAAGGTAAAGGAAGGAAGCTAGGCTCATGTGTGCTATTTTTTCTTTGTCTGGTAACATCAAGAATTGCCTTTTCCCCTTCAACTTTACCCATTTTTCAAAAGAAGTATTAAAGGCAATCTGAAAGAGACCAAAGCTAAAGAACAACGTCGCAAGAAATTGAAATTTGTTGATGCATGGAAGCAACAAAAAGTGTCTATTAAACTACTATTTCCTTCCTATTTTCTCCTTCTAATTACCATTTACATTACATGGTTTGGGGAATAAAACGGTTCAGTAGGTAACCCAGTGCTAAAAATTTCCTCTCTAACAATATGTCCACTTTAATTTCCATTTAAAATTTTAAAAAATATCTGGGTGTAAAATTGAACTAATCGATTTTTAATCTTTATAAACTAATGCAATTGATTTTAATTAATAGCCTTAAACTTTATTAATTTTAATATTCATTTTTTAAAATAATCACTAAAAAAATCATTAAATAAAAAATAATTTTAGAGATAAAAAAATAATTAATCTCTATATTTATGTATCGTTTGTGTTAACATATGGGTTTTGGTCTAGTCTCCCATATTTTTGTATTTTTTATTATTATTATTTCTTTTTAATAATATTTTTTTTTCATGTGATGGCAGATGATTGTTGTTTCTTGGAGTGTCAGCTTAGCTGAGATATCAAGTTGTATAGTGATGCCTAACACGAAAACTTTATAAAAAAAACTAAATTAGATACTATTTTGGATACTATAACAATTATTGATATTTAAACTAATTTTTATTATTAATAAAATTTATAAATTAATTTTTAAAATAATAAATAATTTAGTTAATATAATAATTAATTTTTTTTTTAAATTGATTTATGATTTTCTTGTAGTTAACTTCTATTATCATTTATTACATCTTCATATTATATGAGTGACTATTTTGAAGTAATAATATTAAATCGTGTAAACTTATTTCAAAAGTTTAAAATGTATGAAAATTAAATAACAATTTTTAAAGTTTAAAATTAAAATTAGTCATATTTAAAAGAATTAAAAGAATAATTTTATCGTAATAATTTTATGAAAAGATAGACAATGTTATCCTGTTGACAACTGGATACTTGAATAATAATAACAAGTATTGTAAACACTAAATAGAACACAAATTTTTAATGTAAAACTCAATTAAAAATATTTAAATTTATAAAATACTTAAAAAACTTAACTAAGTCATTAATATATATATATATATATAATACATAATAGCCTTGAAACAATAATAATATAATTGTTAGAATTAATTATATTCCAAGAATCCCCCATGTTGTTAGAGAAGAAGCTCATTTTGAAGCAATAAGAGCTACTTATCGAGGTTCGAATAGGAGTTTGGTCCTTGCAAGTTTAGTAAGAAAAAAAAAACTAGCTATTATCTTCTTTTTAATATGTTTAAAGGTGATAAAAATAATATCTTATTTTGATTGAGAATAAATTTTAAAAAAATTGTTTTAAATGAAAAGTCTTTAAGCATGTGTCTGTTTCTATTCTAAAGACAAAAACTCGTTGAATGAAGGAACTGGAGTAAAACTTAAAAAATGAGACGTGAAATCACCAAAAATGAAAAAAAAAAATCTTCAGACTTTCTATTATTCTCAAATATGAAGAAGGTTTGATTTCTATAACCTATAATCGATTAAGCAGACAAAATTAATATATTTTAAATAAAATATAACAAAATATTTATTCTTTTATTCTAAAATGTATAGAAAAATTAAAATAATAAAAATTAAAATTTTGATAATTTATTTTAGTATACTTTTATTTAAAATATTTTATTTATTTATTAAATATTTTATAATTATTTTTTATTTTTATTTAAAATTTATTTTAACTTTAATTTACACTTTCAAAATATTTTTTTATTTAAATTATTTATAAATAATATTTTCTAAATATATTAATATATAATCAAATTTATTTTATTACATCAATCAAATCTACTATAAACTTTCTTCTCACTTTGCATTCTCCCCTCTATAAAAAAAAACATAACATTCCACTATATTTTTCTTATTTCCTTACCTTTTCTATTCCTTCCTTTGTTTAAACAAAACCTAAAAGACAAAAAATTTTCCTTTCTCCTTTATTATCTAGTTGTTCTAGTGGCACCTTCATTACATGAATTCCTCTTATTGCTCTCACTTTCATGTTGTCACCTTCATTTCCATCCAATTATCCTCCATAGTCATCCTCCTCTAGGCATGCTCATTTACGATTTCAATTGGGTTTGAATATAAATCACCAGAATTATATATATGAAAATTTCAAAATAGGATTTGAGATTGGTGATGTTTGACTATTATTGATGAATATCAATAAATAATTCTAGAACGTTGAAAGGTTCACATATTATAAAGATTTTTTTTGTAGTAGTAAAAATGGTTGTAGTTTTAAAATATTTATATTTTTCATTTCTATACTTTTACTTAAAATTTCATACTATTTTTCTCTCATCATAACATCCATAATTAGAGTAATTACTTAACATCACTACCTAGGAGACTATACGAGGGAGCTTATCTCCATTGGTGAGAAGAAGGCGATGAAGTCGCATTGGGGGGACGGCAAGCAAATGGTGGAGAGGTTGAAGTTGAGACTACTCGAGTGAGACAGTCAATGCTAAAAAATGAATGAGAGATACAGACATTTGAATAAGAGGTTGAAGAAGATAGGAGTGATCAAATACATTAGGCTAGTCAATTTTTTCAAATTAATTTAGTTTAAATTCTATGCCCGAATTAAATATGTCGTTTAATTTTATTAGATCAGAGAGTGGAATAAAACATTATGAAACAATAATTTTTTAGAAACTTAAACCAAGAACTTTTTTTTTTTCTATTTCCAAAAGTACATTTCAAGTTTAAGATTAAAACCCAAAAACTATAACCAAATGGGGCACTCCTACGCTGATTGTTAAAAATTCATTATGATGGAATATTTATATATTATTAGTGTATTAATCTGTTAATATAAATTAAAAATATGTACGCTATATTAGCTTAAGTTTTATTTGTTAGAAGTGATTGTGTGACCAACATTTTTCTTACTAATTGTGACATTATTTTGTTGAAGTGAAAGATGAAGTTATGTACATATTTAGCATGGATGCGTGACATAATTGAGAGAAAGTTTCCTGGTTCAGAAGTCTTCAACTCACCTGCTATTCGTTCACTCTGTAACAAATCCCTTTTATTAATTATAATGTGGTATTTTTATCCATAAATACCTGTTTTTATTTTATTTTTGTATCGTCAGAAAGAGGCAGGTAGGGTTAGAAACTGGCCAGTCCATTGCCTAATTTGCTTCCGTTGTAAAAGTATATAATATAACGAGTACAAAAATAAGAAAACGCCACAATGATGTTTGTTGCGTCAATTTTTTGAAATATAGGCATGGAAATACAGGCGAATACTGTGAAATATAAGATTGTCAAGTTCTTGAAATCGAAGGAGAGTTTTTCATTTTTTAAATGCTACAACCTAAAGTCATGACTTGCACCGAATGAAAGACGTGAATTGATTAAAATATATACATTTAATTTGATCCGGTAGCTGCATAATATTGTAAAAAATGAATAAGTACAAAAATATATGCACTCTTGGAGAAGTATTGTTGATTGTAGCTAGACCAATTCACCTTATTTTATGGGAATTTAACATTGTTTTTTCCTGAGGTCTGGTTTCTTTGGGTCAATGAATACATAAAATGGCAAATGATCAATCATTCCAGTAGTTGACGAACGACTCCTGCTATTTTCTCCGTTAGAGGTTTAGGAAATACAGCGACTTATTATCTGACAAATATAACAAATTAAGCAATTCAATGAATGAATAATTAATGTTTCTCATCTTCGTAATACAAAACTTAAATAATCTAAAATAAGTAGAATAAAATTATATAATTGAAGAGATTAGAGATAAAAGAAATAATGTGGAGAGAGGTGTGAAGAGAAGAGGGGGGTCCCACAAGTAAAGAGTCAACAAGGTACCCGGGGGTTTGGATCTGAAATGAGGTGGGTGGGCCATGCAAAGACTAAGTTACTTGGGCAACCAGTCTTCGGTCATCCTTGAGAGAGAGAGAGAGAGAGAGAGAGAGAGAGAGAGAGCCGGGCCGTCAAATTGGTTGACTTGGCTTTTGCTTTATTGTGTTTTGTTGTTGAATTTGTGTTTTGAGAGAGAAAAAGAGAAAATTGGGATCATTTTCATCACGTGTAACGATCCCGCACCATTCGGGGGCGGTGGCTCTTTTTCTTCCTCATTTATGAGTCAGTCAAATCCTTTCTTCACGAAACCCAGACGAAACCCCCCGCACGTCTATACTTTTATCTAACACATTACTTTTTTTCTTCACCAATTAAACCTCTTACCCCTTTTTAAAAGAATTCAGACAGAGACTGCTACTCCCACTACTATCCAACAAATTCAATCATCGGGTCGGGTTTTCTTTCTTAATGGATCCACGTTTATCCAACAACTTCCAAAATTTATTCAATTACCATATCTTTTCTCTACTTCAAGATATTGCCTCGGGATTGCATTCCCATCACGTACTCCAAACTCTGACTATTGTCTTCAAGTACGGATTTCTTGGCCTTTAACTTTTTAAAAAAAAAAACATGCAGCTTACTAATATCTATCAGTTAGTATCAAATTATAAGCAGTACAAAACTAATTAGATGAATAAGGATTTTTTTATATAATAAAACCGCTCATTTTAATTGAGAAAAAATATTAATTATGTTTGTTATATGGTAATAGAAGAAAAAAGGATGATTAATTTTTCATGGAAACATTTTAGGTGTGAGAGAAGAAGAGGGTTTGTTTACTGTGTATATGTGCAAGAAAAAATTCAAAATCATTAAAATTGGATTATTTTTTCAAGATACTTTCTAGTGAAGAAAGATGTCTATCAATTATACCATTTAGTTTAGTGGTTTCCAGTTTCGTTGTATTTTAATGAGACCATGTTCTTCTCCTTATATACAATATTGTTCCTTCTCTTTCTTCTTGTAATTGGTCTTAATCTGAGTTATGTTCCCCAATTAATTACAATTCTGCATGTCTAATTAATTTTCACAATCACCGTCCCTAACTACGAAGTAAAAGAACTCTCAACTAGAACATTTAGTTTAGTGGTTTCCAGTTGAGTTATTATTTTCTAATTTAGTGGTTTCCAATTGAGTTATTATTGTATTTTGACCAGACCATCTTCATCTCCTTATATACAGTATTGTTCCTCCTCCCTCTCTTTGTACTTGGTCTTAATTTGAGTTATGTTCTCAAATTAATTACAATTTTGCATTTCTAGTTAATTTTCACAATCACCGTCCTTAACTACGAAGTAAAAGAATTTTTTCATCATTTCCAGATATCGATATCAAGTATGTTTTCACTTCATTATTTGGCTCGACTCGAAACCATACTATTATTTAACTCAGTCCATGACCTCATAGCTCCAGCCTAACGTATAAGCCAATAAAGATGATAAGTTTGAAGAAGTAATTAATTTCGAGACACATACAAAAGGTTGACCAAACCTACATCATTTAACTCAATCCATAACCTCAAAGATACAAATTAGGATTAATCGTGACAACGTAAAGTTATATAAACATACAACAATCTCTGAAATCAAGATAAAGTTATAATAAGTCACACAATTTATTTATTTATTTTCTATTTAAAATTATCACAGTTAAAAAAAATTACATTAATCATAATACTTTGACACAATTATACCTTAACATTAACACGATTTTACCTTAACATAACAAAAAATTTACACGATACACTATTAATTCTTAATTTATAATTTTTAAAAATTGGTCCCATTTCCGTTATTTTAAAAAAAATGACACAAATAGATAAAAAAAAAAAGGAGAAGAGATGAAATCCGGGGCGGGTTGGGAAGTGTGAACTGGGAGGTATGAAGTGTGGGCGGGTATTAGACATTGTCCAGGATGACGCACCATCTGGCGCAATAATTTGCAGAATTTTTTAGAAATCTCCAATTTGTATTTCCATCTGGTCCACGCTCCTTCTATCCCCCAACTCTTTTTATACCCCAACCCATTGCACCGGACAAAGACTTCATTTCCTGATACCATTCTCTCTCTCTCTTTCCTTCATCTCTTTTTCTCACATCACATACATCCTCTTTCTCCCTTCTTCTTCTTCTCCTTGTTTTATGGACAAAGGATGGGGACTCACCCTTGATACCTCTTCCTCCCAATCTCTCTCATTATTTCCTTCCAAACAACCTTCCACTTCTTTCTCCAAACTTACCAGCGACACCATGTTCCCTCTCCTCGGATTCCCCGTCAACCTTAGCCGTCCTTCTGTCAAGGACGACGAACACAACCGCAAAGTCGTCGGTGAAGTCGACTTCTTCTCTGACAGAATCACCAAACCAACATCCCCACCCTCCCACGACCAACACGTTAAACCCAACATCGTCAAGAAGGAAATTCTTGAAACACCTCTCCACGTTAATGTAATAACCTGCCTAAAACTTCCTATTTCTTTCTTTCTATTTTTTCCCACATTATTTATTATTTTCTGCTTCTAAATTACTATTTTCTCTCTCTCTCTAGACTGGTTTACAGCTCCTTACTGCTAACACTGGGAGTGATCAATCTACCGTCGATGATGGGGTTTCATCGGATGCAGAAGATAAGCTAGCCAAAACCACCGAGGTACATATTTTTTATCTATTTATAAATCCTATTAATATATATCGTGTTTGTGGTAATTTAAGTTTTCATTACCCATAAAATTGTGAAATTGATGTATATTCGCTTGGTTATCCAGCTTGCACAGATGCAAGTGGAGCTTCAACGCATGAACGCGGAGAACAAGAAGCTGAAAGAGATGCTAAGCCATGTGACCGGTAACTACACCGCCTTGCAGATGCATCTTATGACATTAATGCATCAGAACCAGCGCACGGAGAACACAGAAAATGAGGTGCTTATCAATTAAATTTATAAATAGTTTCCTTGAATTTCCCTACTTTTTTTTTATAATTATAGTGAAGAGACTGAAATTGCTTTGGCACACAGTGAATACCCGGTTACTGTATGATTTTATTTTATTTACGTAAACGATATGGGTTAGATTTGGAACATGTTAATAATGATGTTGAATTCAGGTTGTTCAGGGAAAGGTCGGGGATAAAACTTATGCTGTCGGTGGAGGAAAGATTCCAAGGCAGTTTCTTGATATAGGTCCCAGCGGCGCAGCCGAAGTAGATGATCAAGTGTCTGATTCTTCTTCGGATGAGAGAACACGATCGAGCACACCTCAGAACAATAATAATGAAGTTGGAACAAGAGATGGTGCGAAAAATGTTAATGGCAAAAGAGAGTTGGGAAGGGAAGGGAGTCCAGACTCAGAATCACAAGGTTGGGGTCCTAATAAGCTTCAGAAAGTTAGCCCCTCCAATGCAATCGACCAGTCCACTACAGAAGCCACAATGAGAAAAGCTCGTGTCTCAGTTCGTGCCCGATCCGAAGCTCCCATGGTACGTATGATACTATATATACAATATGTTTGATCAGTTTATTAATTAATTTACAAACCATTAAAGCCAGCGATGACTAGTAGCTTTCTTCTCTAACATAATGGATCGTTGTTGCAGATAAGCGATGGGTGCCAATGGCGAAAATATGGACAAAAAATGGCCAAGGGGAACCCATGTCCTCGAGCATATTATAGATGCACTATGGCAGTTGGTTGCCCAGTTCGCAAACAAGTGAGTTTTCTGATTGATCAATGTATATATCAACAAGATCAATTAAGTATGTATGTATTAAGTGTCAAGCATTGTGGCCAAAACTAATTGAAATTTCTTGGTCTTTATTAGGTTCAACGTTGTGCCGAGGATAGAACAATTTTGGTAACAACATATGAAGGTACACATAATCATCCACTGCCACCTGCTGCTATGGCCATGGCGTCAACCACTGCAGCTGCTGCTAGCATGTTGCTGTCAGGGTCAATGTCCAGTGCAGATGGAATAATGAACCCAAATCTGCTAGCCAGAGCAATTCTTCCATGCAATTCTAGCATGGCAACACTTTCAGCTTCAGCACCATTTCCAACTGTGACTTTGGACCTCACACACAACCCAAACCCATTACAATTCCAGAGACCTTCTACCCCATTCCAAGTGCCCTTCCTCCAAGGGCAGCCTCAGAACTTTGGGTCCGGAGCCACCCCAATGGCACAAGCACAAGCACTTTATAATCAATCAAAATTCTCTGGTCTTCAGCTATCTCAGGAAGTAGGTTCTTCCCAGTTGACCGCACAAGCTACTAGACCACCCTTACAGCCTAGCCAGCAACCCTCGTCGGCTGATACAGTCAGTGCCGCGGCCGCCGCTATCACCTCCGATCCAAACTTCACCGCCGTCCTCGCCGCCGCAATCTCCTCTATCATAGGCGGTGCTCATAATGCAAACAACACCACCAATAACAACAACAGCACAAGCAGGACTACCATTAGCAGTTTTTCAGGAAACTGAACCTTTTTCTTTTTTGCTCCATTTTTTGGTTAATACTATATTATTCCTTAAACTTTGTATTTTTGTACATGGGTATAAGGGAAAATGACACCGTAAATGTTCATATTCTTATTAGACCATGTCTTGGGAGGGAGGGATATATTAGATCAGAAAATGTTTCATTTTTTTTGTACCATTTCTTTCCCTTTGAATAATGTTGTATATTTGATTCAAAAAATCTCGGGAGTAAATAGACAGGGCAAATGAAGAATCGTCTTTTATCTTCTTCCTTTGTCATGTGGTTATATTTTCTTTTCTAACTGGTCCACCATGATTTCTGACAATATCGAAAACAACCTAGATGGTCACCCATCCCAAAAGAACAAAAAGGAAAAGAAAAGAAAAAGTTGTGTACTAACAGCCAATATTGAACGTGTTGCTAGGAATATTCGGATTTTCCCATTGGTCAAGAAATACGGCCATTACTCTTGATATAGACACGTAAATGACTAGTTGTTGGATAGGAAGCAGTAATGGATAGGTGGACTTTAGCTAGGGTGAGCCATGCGAGTGAGTTTCTTGGCAATTTCGTTTCGTGTGCCCTCGGTGTACGTGTACGTGTACATGAGTTAATTGAAATATTGAATAGTGGTGAGTAATAAATTAATAACAGGGTCAACTTAATAGTTAATGTATATGGTGGAAGTGGAAAAGTGAGATGGTGGACGTTGATTGGAGAAAGTTGGATACAATTTTTGACTTTGTGTCGATGGACGTCGCGTCCACGTTAAGGCCATTGGACGAATCATGTTAGAGTATTTAAACTAGGAATGGAGCCAGACATGTCACCTTGTTGCGGTGTTTCCGCACTTGCACGCACCGTACTTCACACACCGTACAAATGGGTCTTCACCATCTTTTCTTTGACTCTATCCAAACCAAGGGGTGACTTGCTTCATTGGTGAATCACCCAAGCAAATGCAAAGAAAAGATAACATTTTCTTTTCCATGGGCAATTAATATAGGACCATGTGCTTCCATGTGAAGGAGGAGACTATTTTTATATATATGTGTGTGTTCAAGAAAGATACAGTGCATACTGGGTTTATCTTATATCCATGATTGAACTGATTATTCTCATACAGATTCATACTAAACGTTTCTTTGAGTATAACTAACTATAAGAGATACCATTTTTTGGTAAAGAAACGATAGTGAGCGTAACGTGGATGGAGCATTTGAGTCAATTTCAATGACTATCGAGGATAAGATTTTTTAATCATGCGTGATTCAATTATTTATAAGAGTAAAATGGATTTATACTAAAAAATATTAGTACTTGATAAAAAATTCACTACAAAACAATGAGTTCCTTTCAAAGTATGTGTTATAAAATTATGACTCATGGTGCAAATTTTATATTTCTTAATAGTTTGCTTTTATTTTAATAGAAGAGTTACGTTGACTCATACATTGTTGTTAGAATCAATGGGGGAAAAACACATTATTGTCATTATACATGCGAAGTGAAACACAAATAAAAAAACATCCAAATAAAGCAAAACAAAAATGATGTTTTATTTTTAATATATACTTTACTGCATACCAATATATATTTTACGCAATTTAAAAGTCTCTCAAAGAATACTTAATGAAACAGAACATTTAATCTTTGTAGATGGAATTATGGATTTTGTTGAGTAAAGAGTACTATAAAAGTATCACTGAGAATTTCATACATAAATGACATTATCACACTCAAGTTTGAAAGAAAATAATAAAATAAATAGTGTAAAAATATAAGAGTATGATGAATTATTATTCTCAAAGATTTTATACACAAACGTAGTTTTGATATTGTATATTGATTATTGGATGTCATCAATGTAAAAAATAAGTATATAACATTGATTAGAACAATAAACAATGAAGTAGGTACAATATCAAAATGTACTTGCAACTAAAATGTAGAAAGACACATATCACATTAATTGTAACATTAACCAAGGTTACATGTTGCTCTTTTGACTTGAACTTTAAGTTTTGTTTGTTTCAAGAGTTATACTCTTAAAGAGGAAGATGTGAGATATCCATGATTTGGATCAAGAGATGTGGATGTGCAGGAAAAAGAGAAAGTGGATTCCTCTGAGCAGTGACTCTCCCTTCCTACTCAAATGCATAGATTGAAGGAAAAATTTGTAAATTTACATTATATTCAACCATAACAAATCACATTCATCTACGTAACTAATTACTAAATTAATTAGTACTCCATAAAGAGAGAGAAAGAAAATAGTGAAATAAGGTAACATATCTTGAATTTCAATTTTTTGTTCAAGGAGACCATAATAGAAGAATGCAACAAAGTTGGATTTGAGACTAAAAGTGTTTTAGAGAGTTGGTTGTCTTGAGGTATTATTGGTTCAAACTCTAGTGTTGCCTTTTATGGCAATTAAACACAAGCGTGGGGGGAATGGTTGTTTCCTTTGGAGACAAAGAGAAAAGTGTGGGAGGGGCTTCATGGACAAAAAAAAATGGCATAGAGCGGAGGAGTCAACTTCGTGGAGGAGAAGAAGAAAGACTTTCAAGTCACAATGCAATAAAGAGGAAGGAAAGTAATCCTAATAACAACATTTTCTACATTACTTCTAAATCCAATTGATGTATAAAAGTGGATATAATGTTGATTTTTTTTTTATTCCTAATTAAACAACCTTTCTATATTGTTACATATGTAAATCAATGTATTTTAATTATTTACAATTATGTCATTTTCACATAGATTTTTAATATTGTTTAATGCATTTTGATAGTGAATCACTATAAGAAAAATTGGAATTACATACAGCCGAAATCCGTATGTAAATTGATGGTCAAAAATTTACTTTTAATTTTTACTAATTATTATTTATACATATTTAATATTTTTTATTAATGTTGGAAGCAGCACTGGATGGGACTCGAACCCACGTCATAGGACTTGAACCCAAGCCATTATTAATATTGCAAGGAAACATCCTTCCAGTGCCCAGAGGAAGAGTTAACCACTAGACCAAACAAGTTCTTTAGTCATATTATCATTTTTATTATACTTATTATTATTAACATAATTTATACATATTAATATAATTATTATTATTAATAGTAATATTGTTAATAATAATAAGTATAATAAAAATCATAATCATACTAAAGCATTTACTTGGTGTAGTGGTTAAATTTTCGTTGAGTTATCTGAAGGAACCTGGCTTCAAATCGGATTATATCCGTATGTAATTACATACGGAAAAATACGGATTTAGCCTTCCCGCTTCATAGCGCCAAAAGTTATATACAGAAAAAAATTCGTATGTAATGTTGATTTTACATACGGATTTTGATTCGTACGTAATTCGCATTTTTATTGTAGTGAATTTATTATGATAGAAAAATTATCTAGAAAAGAGTGTACTATATACTTATCTAAACTTTCTTAAAAAAAAGGAAAAGTAAATATGAGAAGAAAAAAATAAAAATATCTTTAAAGATAAGTTATTCTCTTGTTTAGAAAACAATATATATATATATATATAAAAACTTTTTATTTTTGAAAAAAAAAATAGTAATTATTAAAGTGACCATTGATAGGTGCCTTCCTAACTTTGATGTAAGCCAACAAATGAAATCACCTTAGTCTCGTGATGCTCCCAAACATCTCATCCTATTCGATATTCGATATTCATTGCATATGAATTATTATGATTATTTATACCTATCAACTTCTTTCAACATTCTTTGTCTTTATCTCTTATAGCACACGCATTCGGTTTTATCTACACTTTGTGTCTGCATTCTAGCTGCAACAATTTTACAACTCACCATTTCAATTATTGCATGTGTTGCTGTACGAGGGAATTTCTGTCCATGCTTTTTTCCTTCCAATTTTAACATTAAGCACCATCTTCAAAACAATATTTATACGATATCACTCTCTTTCTTATTTTTTTTTAAATCTTAAAAATAGGTTTTATTATAATATTACTTATTTTTTATAATCAAATATTTTTTTTAAGCCAAGAGTTTAAACTTTTTATTATGAGTTTCGCTAATCATTCCACTCTTACATAATTCACAACATGATTTAGTTTTGTTTTTCAGTTTTTAAAAAAGTTGTAGTAAGATATCCTCAATATCTATTTTTGAGGATGAATTTGAAAAGAAATGGATAATTCTTAGTTTAAAAAATATTTTGGAGATGTAATATATGAGTTACTTCCATTAAATTATTTGGATATTTCTATTTATAATTGCTATATAGATTTTAATTTTTGCTATATGTGCACGAGTGAGATTACGAAAGAAAGAATTAAGAGTCTATAATTGTTTTTGTCGAACTTTTATAAATACGTTCAATATATTATCAATAAGTCAGGGCATTTGTGTCTGAGTTATTCGATGCTATAATTGAAATATTAATTATATTTCTATTTTAAAAAATATGCTCGATTAAATTTTGATACATTTAAAATTATTTTTAAAATGTTTTAGGAATTTATTGGCAAGTTTGTTGTGAGATTTTATATTTTTATTAATGAAATTTATATGAGTGTTACAATTGGAAAACTATATTTCTATATCTAAAAGTACAGTTGGTTAATTTTTCCTATTTTTGAAAATATTTTGAAATTCTGAACTAATTAAAAAATTAAAGTTATAATGGAGATTACTTTTTAACTTACTTCACCCCCATACAAATATAACTTATACATATAGACTTTTCTTATAACATTCTAATAAACATAGAAAATAAAAATTCTCACAGAAATTCCAAAAGGTTCAACACCTTCAATGAGAACAAGATTATGCATCCGTCCAAGGCCCAGGCCCATTACACAATTTTTATGGGGTTTTGCTTCCTGCACCTAATCAATTCTAACCTACAGCCTATTAATTTTTGAAATTCTAGAATTGTCCTTGGTTCCAGAATTGAAAAGTAAATTTTGGAAAACAAAATTTTGAAATAGATTTTTTTGTGTTCTGAAAATGAAATTCTAGAATATAATTGAAAAACCAAAATCTCATTCTGATAAGGTAAATATAAAATATAAATAATATATTCAGAAAAACAAAATTCGAAAATATATTCTAGAAAAATGATTATGAAAAATAAAAATCCAAAAACATATTGTGAAAAGACTATTTCAGAAAACTGTTTTAAAAAGTTTAATCCAGAAAGCGTTTTAGAAACCCAAATCTAGAAAGTAATTCTCTCTCTCTCTCTCTCTCTCTCTATATATATATATATATATATTATAGTTAAATATAAATAAAGAAGTTAACATGTTACTTATAAAACTTAAATTAGTTATGATAGTAGAGAGATTTTTTTAGAATTAAAAAAATAAAAATTAAGATAATGAATGGCATTATTAATTATAAGGGCAACTCTTTATGGTAAATGACAATATGTTTTCTTTCATTAGCATTTACAAGTAGCTGTCTGCAAATTTTATTTATTTATTTTGCTCAAAATATGATTTATTTCCAAATTTAGGGCATTAAATAAGAAGTGAATAAATGTGTTGGTTGTATATGAGAAGTGACCGCACTACTAATAATTACATAATAAAAAAATAAATATATGACTTAATAAATTAAAATTAATGGTGGTAAAATAAGTCAATCTCACTTGGCCGTTAAAAGTGGGGTGGAATGGTTGGTAGGTTAAAGTTAATGTTATATAAGTTGAAATTGGTAACTCACACTGTCATAGGGTGGGTTGACAGGCTCACAAGCTGATCTGTTATTTTTTTATTTTTTATTTTTATTTTATAATATTTTTATTTTTTATCTATTTATCTGGTTATAGTGATTGATATAACTTTTTAGGCAATAAAAATGTAAGAAAGATCAATAAAATTTTAATATTATAATCAAAGAATGTTTAATGTTTAATAAAACAAAATAAGTATCGACTATACTTCGATGAATCAAATAAAGTAAAAATAAAATAAAAATTATATAAAATATTGATCATCACCAATTTTAATTTAAAAAATATAAAATTCTTTTTTAAAAGTATCAAAAATAAAATCCGCTATTTTCTATCCTTAGTCCATCGAGTTGACAAATTAAACGAGTCAAACTAATACAAACTGACGAGTTAGGTAAAGCATACCAATACGAATAATGGATTCAAAAAGTTAATCCGTCCTACCTAAATAACCTAAATAACAGTTAAACACTTGTATCTTAGTTTAAATTAATAGATTAGATTTAAATTAATAGATTAGATGAAGAATGAAATGAGCATTTTGATGTTGATAGACACTGGAATCCATTACAATGGTTGTTTAATAATGATTAATTAATGTGTAGAATAAGCAGTTATGGGAGTGGTCTGATGAATATCCTCACTAAACTGGGTTCTTCCTTGAACTCCCATGACACTCCCTTTCTATTATTTGCAACTTGACAGTGTCTTTGCTTCTTGGCAATGTCTTCAACACTTGCTTCATCTCGTTACCTTCTACTCCATGCTTTTTGCTCTTTCGTTTTTCCCACTCTTTCTTCAACTTCCCTTTCTTTCCACTGTTGCTCTATTATATTCTTCATATATTAAAGGTAAGCTTTTGCTATTCATCCAAAACCAATGCTCCAATTGTTGTTCACATAAACGGAATAAAAGAAAACAGTGATTTGACACCTTCCTTAGTTTTTCTTAATTTGATAATGTCTTTTCCCCTCTCACAAATGATTCTGTTGATGCTTGCAAGTAGTATTCACTAATGCTTCTAGGAAAAACAAGTCTAAATTATTGTTTCGCTTGTGCAGAAAATATTTTCAACATAATTCCTGATTTTCCTTCTTTTATTATTGGCTTGCTTTCTATAAACTTCTTAAATTTAGCTTTTCTGAATCAAATATTAAACGAATCTTACATTTTTACTTCAATTGAATTAATTAAAATATATTATGACTTGTAGATTCTAAAATATGAAAATCAAATTATATACTTACGAAAATTTAGGAAGCTTATTTTTTTTTAAAAAAAAAGAGAGAAGAGGAAGAAATAACATAAAAAATTAACGTAGATTTCAAAATATTTTGCATACTTTAGTAATTTTCTCCCCTTTTTCAAGTTATAAAAGTAAATGGAAAATGTGATAAAGTTAAGGGTTTATTTATACAAACTTCTCCATAAGTATTTTTTACAAGAGAAAAATAGGAAGAATAAAAATTTCTCATATATACTAAAATTAGTTTAAGTCAGAGTGACACACAAAAATTTAGATAAATTGTATGAAAAATTGTTTTCACAAATTAACTCATAAATGAAATCATGTTAGTTTACATAGAAGTTAATTTTACCCTTTTTATTTTTCATTTATATAAAGAGTTTAGGAAAAAATTCATCCAAATAAATTTTAAATTAAGAAGAATGACCTCCCTAATCTCATAAAGAAATAACAAAATGTTTATTATATTATTAATAAGCTTAATAGGTGCTTTACAAGACATATATATTACGGTCATCTGATTTTTTTCTTATAATTTTTCTTTTACACTAAATTAATTGGCACGACATAGGAAGAAAGTATTTTTTTTAAACAGGTTTTTAAAATAAATTTATTAAATAGTTTCTATTTATGTTTACGTTTTTTAATCTAATCTTTAGTTTAGATTTAAATTTGAACTAGAATAAGTTAGTTTAAAGTTATGAAAATTAATTTTATCATGATAAGATTGTTTTGTCAGTATTAGCAGAGTAAATATTTATTTTCATATAATTTTAAAATATGAACATTTCTATAAAAACTTTCAAGAAAGAAAAATATAAAGAAAAAAGAAAATTATATTTTTTATAGATTAAAATTAATTTGGGCATAATTTAATCGTAGAAGCTTTCTTGTATAATTTCTTTAGTTTTAAATCTTGCATAATTAAATTAAATTAAATTAAATTCACATTATATAATTATTTTAAAATACATAAATTATATTTATATTTACAATAAATAATTTATACAATGAAATAAATATATTTTTAACTATTCAATTATTTAAAAAAATAAAAAAATTAATTTATACATGAAATAGAAATGGGCATTTTAAAAAATAGTTAAAAAAAAATCAAATATACGAAATTGATAACTATTAAAAAAAATGATGGTGTTTAACTTTTAAAAAGTATTCTCACGTTTAATACATTTATTCCATTATGTAAAGAGAGAATATCTCAATTTTTTCTGAAGCACATAAAAAGTTACATCTCAAATGATTATAAAAATCTGTTCTGTGTTTAGTCGTTAAAGATAATTAAAAAGTCATACATTAATCGTTAAAGAACATTAAATTAATCAGTTGAGACTGCAAGCTGAAACATAAAATAAATCTGAACTAGTGGTGCGTTAAATTAGATCCTTAGCATCAGCAACGGCAAGGGTGAAAAAGTGTGAATGAACTGAATTCAGTTTATTCATACTCATTTAGTTTTAGATAATAAATAGTTATTAATAAAAAATAAATACTATAATTAAATAATTTATTATATATAACATATCTAACGATAATTTATATTTAACCTTTAAAGAAACAGTTAAAGGAGAAGGGGATTAATTAAGGAGGATGAGTTGTGTTGTGTGGCGTGTTAAGGAAACCATAATTAACTTTTGAGGCACGAAAGCTAATCAGTTACATCGGAGGGTCACGAGAAAACTCACCCTCCTTAGTTTGATGAACGGTTAAAGATGCGGGACCCACAATGAGTACGAGAATAGCTTAAAACCTCAGCTGGCCCCACCACACTGCCACCCTAACCCAGATGCTCACTTTCTCTTCTTCCCCCCTTTAAATTCTCCTTCTCCTCTCTCTTCAATTCATTCCCCTTCATTCTTTCTCTGCTTTCATTTGCTTTGGTAATCTCATTCTTCATCTTCTTTTCACTTTCTTGCATGCATGCATTGTTGGATATGTCATTTCTCACTGTTTTCTCTCCTCTTCCATCTTATTACTACCTTTAATCGATGGTTTTATGAAACATGCATGCGCACTCATGTCCTCACAGTAATAACTTTTTCGGTTTAATTATGTTGAACAGTTCAGTTATCATGGGAAACATGTCAAATGTGGTCGTCTTCTGTTTCTGTCTCTGGACCCTCTTGTTTTGTCTGGCGTCATCTGCACCCAACGATGGCTTGCGCAGGATTGGACTGAAAAAGATCAAATTGGACAGCGATGACGTTATGCGGTTTAAAGAATTGCGGTCTTTAGCCAGAAAGCATGATCTTCAGAACATTCTTCGCGGAGCTGCGGAACCCGATATTGTTGGGTTGAAGAACTACTTGGATGCTCAGTATTATGGTGAAATTGCAATTGGTACCCCTCCCCAGACGTTCACTGTGATTTTTGACACCGGTAGCTCTAATTTGTGGGTGCCGTCTTCTAAATGTTACCTCTCGGTGAGTTTTGTTTTTCATAACCGTCACATGAATGCGTGTCGGTTCTTTTCTCCCTCTTTTTGGAACTTTTTAATCCTGGTGTTTTGCATGTCGGTGCAGCTTGCATGTTACACGCACGCTAAGTACAAGTCTAGCCAATCCAGTACCTACTCGGCAAATGGTTTGTCTCCTTCTTTTTCTTCTGATTCTGAGGCTTTACCTTTCTTTGTTCAGAATTTATAGAGGTTTATAGTTCTTTAATCCGACAATGCGTTGTGCAAGTGTTTGATTAGCCTGTGAAGTTTCTATCTGATTGTTCTCAAGATTTATGTAATTTCAATAGAAACAAGTACGTACCCTTTCCAAACGATAAAAAAGCGGTTTTGGACGGGTGGGGCTCTGAATACCGTGCTTCTATCATATAAAGGATCTAAATTTAGAGATTTTTACCGTCTAGCCTTTTCACCTCATGGAATACACAAAGCATTACAATTTTTTTAAATTATTGGCAATAGCAGTGTTTAGAAGCTCTTCTTTTCTTGAATATATTTAATTTGGATTGCAGAATATAATTCATAACTTATGAAGTCAAATATTTTTTTTTCTTTTACTTTGGGTAACTTGACATAAATAGAAGTGATGCCAGGATGTTGTCCTTTTTCTAAATGAGGGTTTGTCATCCTGTTATTCAGGGACTTCTGCTGCAATTGAATATGGTAGTGGAAGCATTTCTGGTTTCTTTAGCAATGACAATGTCAGAGTTGGAGACGTAGTTATAAGCAACCAGGTAATGCTGATTATCAATCCCTATTTTATTTTTTCTTTTCCTTCACACCAACAGAGTATGATGTTAGTTGAGTTGGCTTATTTCATAATATGTTGATTAATCATCAATTAATATATAGTACGTTTTGATTTCCATTAGGCATTTATTGAAGCAACTAGAGAACCTGGAGTTACATTTGTGGCAGCTAAGTTTGATGGCATACTTGGACTAGGATTTCAAGAGATATCAGTAGGAAATGCTGTTCCAGTGTGGTACGTTTTCACATTTTAACTTTAAGCTATCATTTCTGTATTATTTTATTTTCGCTGTCATTATGAGGCATTTTCATGTCATAGGTACAATATGGTTGAACAAGGTCTTGTAAAGGATCCAGTATTTTCATTTTGGTTAAATCGTAAACCAGAAGAAGAGAATGGGGGTGAGATTGTTTTTGGTGGTGCTGATTCTGCTCACTACAGGGGAAAACATACTTATGTGCCAGTGACAAGAAAAGGATATTGGCAGGTCAGTATCAACATATTTGTTTATATAGTGTACTTGTACTTGACGTATAGTATCCTTGAATAGTTGAAATGCCTATTAACTATATACCGGTATTAATTGGGTATACATGGTTCTGTATCCAATACCTATCACTCAAGTACATTTTAGTTCATGTATAACATCAAGTTTTATTGGTTTGTAATCTTAATACTTTATTGTTTTAGTTTTTATATTTCTATACGGTATATCTCCTCATCTTGCACTTAAAGCTTGCTGCTCTCCCTTTCTTGAATTTCTACTAGCAAAGCAATACTGAGACTCATAACAGTATTCATGCAACATAGCTTATGCAACACCTGTTTTTGTTTTGTTTTCAATAGTTTTTCTTTGTTAACTTTTTTTCCTGAACAGTTTGACATGGGAGAGGTGCTTATTGCTGGTAAACCCACTGGTACGTAAAAAACAAGTTAGCGGAGATACCTATTTGTTTCTTCTATGCACGATACTGATAGCACTGCCATAAGGGTTTTATTTCATTGGTACTGAATTTATCATACTGTTCTCCAGGATTCTGTGCTAGTGGCTGTTCTGCAATTGCGGACTCTGGAACTTCTTTGTTGGCTGGTCCAACGGTATGAATAAAAACTTGTAAATGCAGGCTACTATTTAGATTTCCATTTCCATTTAGAGTTTCATGATTTGTAATTTTTAAAGCATGCTTTTAACTAATGGGCGGGTCTAAAAACTGTAGACTCGGGCCCGTTTTTCTTATTGCCCTTTTAATATTACAAATGAGAAGATGTCTAACAAATGCTGACCAGCTTGTTTATATGATCAAATATATGGTTTTGTCTATGTAGACTATAGTTACTGAGATAAATCAAGCAATCGGAGCATCTGGAGTTGTAAGCAAAGAGTGCAAGTCTGTTGTCGAACAGTATGGACAAACGATCATGGAATTGCTCTTAGCTGAAGTGAGTGGCATTTTTAATTCATCCTTGGCATACCTTGGTTGATGGGATTCTTACCTATGGTCAGCGTGATCTGGTTATCTATTAGAATGAGTTTTCTTATGGTTTTCTCTTGATCCTATAGGCAAAGCCTAACAAGATCTGCTCACAAATTGGATTGTGTTCCTTTGATGGGACTCGTGGTGTTAGGTAAGCCCCAAAGACAATAAACCATCTCATTAGCTCTGAGACTAATATATTTAATGCTCTCTGCTCGACATTTTACTAAGAAGTTCCTATTTTCCTTTAGCACGGGCATTGAGAGTGTGGTGGATAAGAACAATAGAAACTCATCTGGTGCCATTCGGGATGCTGTTTGTTCAACATGTGAGATGGCTGTTATTTGGATGCAAAACCAGCTGAGGCAGAACCAGACAGAAGATCGTATAATAGACTATGTCAATGGGGTGAGTTGGTCTTAATTCTGCCATTTGAGTTCTCAAATCCTGCTTTTGATTCTAGCTTTAATGGTTAATGCCTTTTGGTGATGATATTGCAGCTTTGTGATAAGTTGCCCAGCCCAATGGGACAATCATCCGTTGATTGTGGAAAACTCTCTTCAATGCCTATTGTTTCCTTCACTGTTGGTGGAAAGGTTTTTGACCTTTCCCCAAAGGAGGTATAGTTTCTAACCATATTAGTTTCTTTTGCAAGGACATCATTGACTGTACTTAATTTTGTGTAAGAGTTTGTAACGAGAAAAAGGATTTTAATTGTTGGAGGTAAAGAAGAATGAACTAGAACATACACTCAGTTTTTGAAGCTAAATTATGCTTTGGAAACTCCTCAATTTGCAATAACAATTTGCAAGTCTATCATTGAACATTCACTACTGAAATAATGGGATGAATCGTAAGAGTTTAAATCAAATATTTTCTATTTTAAAAATAGTTGGTTGAATAATATTTTCTATTTCTTACTTTATAAATTGGTTAAAATAAAATAGAAGGTGGAGAGGGCAGAACTATAACATAGAGAAGATGTGTTTTCAACTGCTACAATAGTGATAATTATACTTAATAGCAGTAGGCAATAGTGGAATTTCTATGAATGAACGATTGCCATGTTTCATGTATTTTGTCTCCCTCATTCAGTTTTGTATTTGGTTTCTTCAGTATATACTGAAGGTGGGAGAAGGTCCTCAAGCCCAATGCATCAGTGGCTTCATTGCTCTGGATGTGCCTCCTCCTCGTGGCCCTCTATGGTACATTAAACTTTAATTTGCTTGAGACTCACACTGTAGCATTTTCCTTTTGATTGTGATGCATTTGATATGACTCTCACTTCATTACACATGCATCATATATCCAGGATCCTTGGAGATGTCTTCATGGGGCGCTATCACACCATCTTTGATTATGGTCAGCAGAGAGTCGGATTTGCTGTAGCAGCATAGTGAATGTTCTCGTGTCTCGCAGAATGGCAACAGCACTTTTCTAGTTTTTTTTTTCTCGTGTTCATAAAAAGGAAACTACATATTGGATATTTGCAACCATTATCAGCTTACAGCTTGTATACCTTTGCAATCAAAATGGGCCGAAAGCTATGGTTGTATATATTTATATATATTAATGTTCTCCCAGTTCCTCCCCAATGTATTTATTGCACACCTTAACATATGTATGTGGGGGTAGTGGGGTTCTTAGGCTGTGGCCATGTAGGGACTTTACTATGTATGCTTGCTTGTTGAATAGTGTAAATGTGACTTTTGTGTTTCTTATTTTAATTTTTCTCAGTTCTTTATGTTTTGTATCATATGTTAGATGCTTCAAAGTTCAAACTGCATATAAATACTACTACTATAAATAAAGAGAACAATGCATATAAAAAGATTAAAAAAGGAAGGTGTGTCAGATTTAGATGCTTCAAACTAAGTTACTAGTATGACGTTGGAAGTGTGTAGTAATGATGTAAACAACTTTTAATTTTATTAGGAAAACGGTAAATCTTTTTAAAAGGAATCAACAAGGATTATGATTTTTTCTCTTTTTGAAGTTGCATCAAGGAAGTGATTTATAACAAAATTTGTGTTTTCCTCTTTTTCTTATAAGTATATTATAATTAATAATAGGTTGGATCTTATTATATCAAATAACAGTAAGCACTTTTTTATCCTTAACCTGATCTATGCAAGGCAATTGTTCAAATAAGTTTGGCCTGTAATGGAACATCAATTGATAATTTGATAGCCGTTAATTTTGTAGTTGGTTTTCGATCAAAATATGGTAAAGCGAGGAACAAAATGAAAGGTTGTTAACTAGAAGGACCATGAAGCTGCCAATCAGTTTTTAATTTACCTAATTTTTGGGCAATAAAGAGTCCAAACAATCGTTACTATCAAAGATTTTCTTTTTTTAAAGGCATCTATTATGCTAATAGCAGATTTTGTATGGGTTTTTATTTCCTCTCATTTGTCTTATATCTGTATAAATTCACAATCTGATAAATAAAAAATACAGTCTGGTACTATCCAAATTTTGCTTCTCTTTCTTTCATGTTGCAGCTCTCTACATTTTCCAGATAACCAACAAAGATGGAACAGATTTTCGATTAGTGATGACATATCTTAACCTTATTGGTATGTTATTTTTTTTATTTCGACCTGGACCCGATTATGTAATAAGTGGATCGATTTTCGAATGATAATACAAAATGACATTACTTTGATGTATGTTAAGGAAATTTAGAATTTACTAATATTAATGACTATAAAATTAGTAATGATAGGTGGATTTTAGTAAAAAAATATCATGTTTTACACTGATATACTCACTCTTAACTATTGGACTCGAGATCGTTTATCTTTTTTTCTCGAACACTTTGTTTGCTAATTAAAGACTTACTGACCAAAGGTATGGGAATTTGTTCATGGAGGAAGAACTAGAGTATATTAATGACAATGAACTCTGAAGTAGGTGGCAGAAATAAATTTTTGGAATATCGGTAGTAGTTAGTTTTTTCTAGGGAAATGCGGCACATAATTCTACAAAAATCAGTCAGATATCTTGATAATCACAACAACCCATTGTTTCCACCTAAAGAGGACACCCTTAAAAAAGTTTAGTTAATAAATTGTTTAAGATTTAAATTTTATAAGATTTTTTCTTTTTTTTATTAAAGTACATTAATACCAAATAAAATTTAAGATGATAAACTTTAAATAAAATCTATATCATAAAAAAGTTGTCTTGATGCAGCGTCTATGTTATTATTAGTTATTTTGCTTCACAAGTAAGAATGACTGATATTGATATTTTATTATTATAAAATATGTTAAAAGGTCCATGAAAGTACAATTTGTGAGTTAAAAAGATTGTATGTTAACTCTTTCCTTTCTTCTTTTCTTCCAAGGCATTATGTGCATGTAAGTGGGAAAATTTATTTTGAATGTTATAAGGTCTCTCTTTTATAATGAGACAAGCCACCAATCATACCCTGTAACTTTATTTTCATTCATTTATTGAAATTTTTATAATTAGGTGATTTGCTATAACATATTGTAATGTTGATTAGTTGTATTAAAATACAGCATATAATTATGTAACTTGGTATATCGTCGTTCTATATAAATAAAGTTCTCCTGGAAGGATAGCTCAGAGATTGCATAGAGATGAGTTCAGAGACATTTCTTAGAAGTTTGTTGGTGTGATTAAGGTAACAAAGAAGATGAAGGCAATTGAAAACAACAGCAGATACACAATAAGGAGCAATTATTTTATTCCCAGGAAGAAAGGTACCAGTTGCAGCTTTAAGATTAAGGAAGGTGGCATGGATTGAGGGCGGAGGCATTGATTGGGTGATATATTGAGGAGTTTAGAAGGTGAGGTGTGCATGAGTAAGAGTGTGAGGCAAGCATAGGGGCCGTTTGGGATGATAGAGAAATAATGAATTAAATTAATTTGGAAAGGTAAAGCAGATATAGTGGATTATGCAGGGTAGAACAACATGCAGCGTGATCCAATGCATGCATTGCATTGCACACTCAGAAGCAGAGGAATCAAAGCAAAGAGTGATATTAGCAATAAAAATGGTTGGCGGCATGTGATGGTGATGATATGATAAACACTTTAATCATTGGCTTCCTTCAAATTGACTCTTCCTCTGATGCCCTCACATTACGCACGCAAAGTGTCAACGCCTACGCCCTCCACTTTCAACAAAACACCTTCCAACAACGCACACCACTTGTACCAATACTAAGCCTCCAAAAACTTTAATTTGTAGTTAACTACAACACCACAATGTGAATGTGAATGTTAATGGACAGGCTGGTTTATGCTTTTTTAAATTACTGGTGATTAGGCTTAGTGCACCCAGTTAGTTGGCTTTGGCCTTTTCTTCTTTATCCACATTCCAACTGTCCAATATGCGCAAACCAACATCCTTGCCTTTCACCACTCCTTGCACTTTACACTCATCATCATAAATTCACTTCTCTCTCTCTTAGTGGGTTTTTTCTCTTTAAATTAACTTTCACTGTTGCCATTTCTTTCATTTGCTTCGCATACAATCCACCTAACTTACCACATCAACCGCTACTTCGTTTAAAATAAAGCACCCTTTGACTTCAAAATTAATCCACAAGACGTATGTGATTGATTAGGAGGGAAGAATTAATCCTCCACTTCTACTCACCAAATTGTTTAGGCAGCATACAGTAGGATTGTTTATTGTCCTAATAGCTTGCGAATTTCTAATGATTTCAGTTTCAAACAGCATATTCTATATGCTAATATCAATCCAAGAATTGAAGCATTGTTGGGCACAACCCATTTATATCTTTGACACCATCATAATTCTACCACCGAGGCAACAAGGAGCATGGACATTGTTTAATGTTTACTAGCGACAGATACCTAAGAATATTAAGGAGACCAAAACAAGTGAGGCCCTTGACACAGAAATTGAGGCGACGAAATCCAAAGCATCTTTTATCTTTTCTTGGTGGGTCCTGAAAGATAAGAAAACATTTTTAACAATTGAAGAGAGCCATGGAAAATGTCACAACAGTGTTCCACTCCATGCCGCTCCCCCTAATTCCCTGGTTAGAACCTCATGATTCAGGAAGCACGCTCACTCACTAACAGCGCAATCTTTGGCTCTCACCCCTTCTCACGATGAGCACGTGCCAGCATGTGCACCGGCTCCTTAAAACCTACCTAGCTCATCCATTCATTCATTCATTCATTATTCATCTATTCATGCCTGTCTAAAGCCAAGTAACACACAACAACCACAGTCATAGCCTGGCCGGCCAGCAACAACAACAACAACACCACACCATCCCTTTGACACGTGGACCTCTCCCATCATAAGATCGTGAAAGGACAAGACGGCGGCCGTCCATTGGACACAAGCAAAAAAGTGCAATGCAAACAAAAATTAAACCCTTTCCACATCATCATAACTTCTTTTCTTACCTCTGCATTAAGCCAACCACAACACACCAAACCCTTTACCTTAACCTTCCCACAAATATATATATCTAAGTCTTCAATTTCATAAACTTATCTCCCAACTACATCCCACTCCAAACCACACTATAATACTATAATTAACCATTCACTCCCTTCTCATCATCTTATACTCTCTCACAGCTATACTGTCAGAAATTCAAAATTAAACTTTTCCAGATCTTCATGGACTGGACTAGAGGCCACATGCTCGGCCGTGGTTCCACCGCGGCCGTCTACATCGCCGAGTCCCACCGATCCGGTCGAGTGTTTGCCGTCAAGTCGGCGGAGCTACACCGCTCGGAATTCCTCAAAAGGGAGGAGATGATTCTTTCCACTCTAAAGTGTCCTCATATTGTGGCCTACCAAGGTTTTGACACCACATTTGAGAACGGCGTTTACTGGTTCAACATGTTCATGGAATATGCGCCTCACGGGACGCTGGCGGAGCGCGGTGGTGGCATGGAAGAAGCAGTGGTGGGATCCTACACGCGCCAAATTCTGCAGGCGCTGCACTACCTCCACTCCAATGGGATAGTGCATTGCGACGTGAAGGGGCAGAATGTGTTGGTGACGGAGGAGGGGGTGAAAATTGCGGATTTGGGTTGTGCTCGAAGGGTGGGGGAATTGTCAGCGATCGCCGGAACGCCGGCGTTCATGTCGCCGGAGGTGGCGCGTGGGGAGCAGCAGGGGTTCCCTGCTGACGTGTGGGCTCTGGGGTGCACGGTGCTGGAGATGATCACCGGGAAGCCTCCGTGGAACGGCGGCGGTGACCCGGCGGCGGTGGTTTACAGGATCGGGTTCTCCGATGAGTTGCCGGAGATTCCTAGCGGTGTGTCCGAGCAGGGGAGGGACTTTTTGGGAAAGTGTTTGAAGAGGGACCCGAATGAGAGGTGGTCGGTGGAGGAGCTTCTTGGACACGGTTTTGTTAAGGAATGCACGGAATTGAAGTTGTTTTTGTTGGATTCAGACACTCCAACTGGTGTGTTGGAACGAGGATTTTGGGATTCCTTGGAGACAATTGAGCATGGAGCACGTGATTGCCCCTCTCCTAGGGACAGAATTGGTAGGTTGTTTTCGGATGAACCAGTTTGGGTATGGAACAACGATGATGATAATGATGATGAGCAATGGGTGACGGTGAGGAGCAATGAGTTCCATGAAGGATTATCCCTTCTCAAAACAGAAACTACTTTTAATATGGTTAGTGATGAGGAAACCGGTTTGGTTACTTTATGTGAACCTAAAATTGTAGCAACAAGTGTTGAATTGAGTAGATTATGGAATGCTGTTACTTGTGATGATTGTTATCCTAGAGGCAGAAACTGTGATTGTCTCTGCAGAGAATCATTATTGTCAGTTTGTGTGTTTCTAGTGATTGTTCTCCATGGAAAATTTGATTCCGATGGGATGGGAATTTTTATTTTTATCATGCATTGCCTTCTTTTTCTGCTCTCTTTCTCACTCTTTAATTCAACTTTGGATCGACCCAACACTTTTCATTTTCATCACTATAATATAATACGGGATAATGTGCGCTCCTCATAATTAATATATATAAACACTATTATCTTAATCTCATACATAATAATAGCCTGTGCCTGGTTTTGTGAATCATCATCCACAGTGAGTTGACATAATTTTTTAAATGTTATTAGTGTGGTATTTCCATAAAATTTTGCGTTGTTGAACTACACGAGCATTCTGAGCATTGTTTCTAGAATGAATTGGCACAAGAAGAAGGGTTGTTATGAGTAATTCAATCCAAAGAATGGTAGTTGATTGATAGTGACAGAGTTCTCCGATGGTGACAGCAAGTGATTCTACCCTATCCTAACTTATTCTGGCTATGAATTTCAAAAGCAGAGAGCTAGGATCTTAATTCTATTCTTGTATGCATCAGCATTTATGTTGCGACTTTTTAAGTGGCCACAACTTTTACCGCGAAAACAAAAATATGGTTCTTGTCTACTCTAAAATAAAATCAAACTGTCCAATATACACCACCTATGTTGTCTAATTACAAAGCTCCCAATGACAACTTTTTGTCATTTTACTGCAAAAATAAGGTTCTTATATTTTTTTATCAACTTATTTTGTTTTTCATAAGTATATGCATGAGATTTTCTCTAGTTATCTTGGTTTCTATTTTAAATGTTTTGTTTTCACAAGACAATTCAAATATACTGAATTTTGAGTTTTTTAAAAAAATATTTTAATTACCATCAAATTTAAAATTTTTAAAATTTAAAAATATTAATATTAAAAATATTTTGTAAACCATATTCATTAATATTAAATTCTCTATAATAATAAATTTCTCCTCTTAAAATTCCCTATCCAACTACAGTATTAAGAAGATTGACATTCAGAATATTCATTAAATAAAATTTAATACTCAAGTTAAATTAGTTACAATAAAATGTAAAGTTTACAAATTTTCAATCTTAGATTTTTTTTTTTGTGGTCATGAGATTAGTAGCACTAATCGTAGTTTACTACGAGATTTGTTTTAGTAATTTAGTTATGTCGATCATATGTTGATGTATTTCACTAATATAAACTTGACTTAATCTTATGGAATGTAATCTAATTACCTTAACTATAAGTTTATTTATAAAAATATATAACAAGCATTTTCTGAAAAAAAAAATAATATAACGTTTAACTATCTAAAATCAATCAAAGAGATTATATGCGTACAATTCAAAATACTAATTTTGTATTTTGAATTACAAAATTCAAAATATAATTTTTTTTCATTCTGTATAATTCGAAATGTAAAAAATAAAAAATATTAATTTTTGAATTTTTTAACTTGGAAAGTTTCCAGATTCTACATTCTGGAATTAAAATAATCAATAAAATGCAGAGTGATTTGATATTTTAAGAAATATGGACTGCAGGAAGAGAATATGGAGGTGTAAGAAGAAATTCCCTTCTCAGAATTGCATCAACTGTTCCTAGGCCTCTTGTATTAATTATTCTTCGGCCATTACTTCCTGCACCCAACAAATTTGAACCTGCATCTTATCACTATGAAATTACCAAAATTTCCTCTGTAATTTATAAATAGGAATGAGGGTGTGAGTCAAAATGTATTCTAGATTTGGTATTCCAAAATACATTTTCGAACTTGGGTTTCCAAAACACTTTTCCAAATTCCATAATATCTTTTTCAGAATATGTTTTTAGATTTTATTTTTCAGAATTTATTTTTTTAATGTATTTTTTTGTATTCTAAAATCATTTTTCGAGAATGAGATATTGATTTTTCAATTCTATGGAATTTCATTTCCATAACACAAATCAATTCCAAATTTCCTTTTTCAGAATATATTTTTTAATTCTAAATTTTAAATTCCAGAATAAAAAGCAATTTAAAATTTTTAAAAGTTAATTAGGTACATGTTCAAAAGTCATTGGATGCAGAAAGCAATTAACTTATTATTTTTAGATTTGGCCCATTTTAGTTATTCACTTTTTTAAATATTTAACTGCATTTTTATTCCAAGTGAAAGCCATAGCCACCCCCACTAGTGGCTTAGAAGCAGAAAATTATACTTTATACAAAAAAAAATGAAGCTAAATCGTCAATTTAGATAAATTTCTCAACATTCACCTATAAAAGAAAAGGATTTAAAGATTTAAAGAAAAGGGTTTAAGTAAATAAAACTTTTCACACAAGTTAAAAGTTAATTTATGAATATTATCGTTTTAAAAAATTATTATTTTATATGTACCAATAAACCTAGAAGAGCTCCATATTTTTGTATAAGGAAAATATTGATGATGACAGTTACAATTAAAAAGATCCCGTAGGTTAAAAGCCAATCCAAACAAGACATAGGTGATGATATGCCGAAACAGTTTCAATAAATAAGCCTATTCTTTTTCATTTGTTTGAATACACAGAGCTTCAATAAATAAGCCTAATCTTTTCCATTTGTATGAATACACAGATCCCGACCTTCATTTTATGCCAAATCCTCAACACCAAAGAAGAATAAATGTGGAAAGTGAATAAAGATTTGAACCATTTTCTTTCATCAAAATCATAACGTTTATCCTGTTACGAGAATAAAGGGCAATCTTACTTGTGTACAACTCACCATTTATAGTACTAGGATGAACATTTCTTGCTCAGAAATAATTTGTCTTTATCTTTTACAAAATAGGATAAACGATAAGCAAAATTCAGTACTAAGAGATAACTTTAATACCATCAAACACTGGGCACTGTTCCTTCAGTTTGTCGAATCTTGAATACTGAAACAGTAGTTGCAAAATTTACATATGTGTAGAAAAAACAAATCAGCACTATATTTTCTGTCATCACTCAAAAAATTCACAATTTGTCAGGACAAAATTGATCCAAGTTCAACTAAAAGTAAAAATCGTATTCCTTGAGGAACAAACATACAAGGATTGAATAAGCTGTTATGAACAAACTGCCATGGAACTCCTGAAGAGTATACAAGAAGAAGCCCTTCCTACCACCAATGTTACTTACATATTCTTCTTAGAACCTGAATGTGACAATTTCCTGTCCAAGGACTGTAGTTGGCTCCGGAGGTTCTGGTTTTCCTCAAGTAAGCGATCATACTCAAGAAGGAACCCCTCAGATTGTTTTCTTAGAGCAGATACATTGGCTTCTGCAATATCTGCATCTTTAGTTTTTGACTGTAGTTCAGATTCTAGGCGCCTAAGTTCAGCTCTCAATCTAGCCCTTTCTTCCTCCACGGCCTTCATTTCTTCTGAAAAGGTAAATTTACCATCTTCAGACCCTCTGGTTTGCTTCTTGACAGCTTCCATGCCCTTTCTTCGAATCCGCAGTTCTCTTATGTAATGATGTAGTCTGTCTATCATAAGCGCAAGAAAAAGGATACCACCTGCAAATAATTGACCAAAGATGAATTATGCCCAGCTGTCATAGAGAAGGTTTAATATTTCAAAAACATTACAGAGAAAATAGGTCCAGAAAATCAGAACAGTATCATTTTTTTGGATTGGAGCTGCATTTTCACTCTTGTCATGATGTTTTTAATATGTGACCAAGTGTTATGATAAATCAATGGCATAAAACTTCCTAGGAAAACAGCCAAAACAAATTATGTTAACCGTGATACAATTTATATAAGATCCTTCCGGGGGCTTCTTGAACAAGAATAGCTCGTTTCTGAAAATATTGTCTAATAAAAGAGCACAATGTAAGAAAAGTTGGCTACAAAAGAAGATTTCAGGAAGCCAGAAAAAACCACTACAGAAGAAATCACTAGGGTTGAGCACTGTGAAACCAGTAGGATGGCTGAGCTTCATTTACATCCATGTGGCCAAATTGGATCCCCTTTTCACGCATTCATGCAGTCAGTAAATTGGACTGTAGGATGAAATTAGACGGCTCATATCGAATTAGTATCTGAAGTCTGATTTATCTAGATAGATTGAGTCATTTGATCTTTCATCCGATGATTCGGATTCATTGACTGTGATAGCTTGAAAATTCTGAATCAACCCATTCTCTTTTCCCTTTTTTCAGGAGGAAAATGTTGATCCAACTGAGCACAGTACAAGTGAAAACAATTTGTTCCTTGTCGACAAAAGAAAATGAAGGAACAAAAAGTAATTTCTCCATGGATCTAACTCCAATGCCTCAGAAAGGAGTTAACAAAACAAAGATTCGTTTGTTAACATTTCCCAGACAATCAGACCATACAAGCTCACAATCATAATCCACAGCAATCCTGAACAACAAAATTTAACACCATAGACAACGACACAACTAGATGATTTCTGGTTGTGAGAGAAAAAAATCCCCAACATTGAAAACCATACACATCTGATTCCTATTTTAAAAACCCACCCAAAAAAAAGTCATCCTTTTCTCCAAGTCACATTGCTCAAGTTGCACCGACATAAAAACTAGGGAAGAAAGAAAATCATCCAGTAGCTTTTAAATAGAAACCAAGACATTCCAAGAAGGACCCAACAAAACAAATTACAAACCTAATGCAGGGAATACATGATTTAATAATACATGCAAATAATTACACCCAAAGGAATCAGATCAGGAATTGAGAAAGCAGATCAAATGATAGCAAAATAAGAAAAGGGAACAGAAATACCCATGAGTGTTGCTTCAAGGAGGTGCTTGGCCATGAGAACCTGATCGGTGGGATTAACGGAACCACCGTCCTCGATCTCATGCTTCTGAATTTTGATCATGCTGTACACACTCGACAAGAGCACCACGAGAATGGTCCCTGCAACGGTCTTCACTATCAAGGGTCCACGACCCCGCTTCAACCGATCCAACCCCATTATCACCAGTTTCCTCAACGGGGTCTTGAACAGCAGTAACGCTATCATCCCAGCCTCCGAAAATATCAACGTGAACAGAAGGTGAATCATCTTCCTAATTCAGATCTTTCCCCTCACCCGCACAACTCAAAATGGGATCAGAGAAAAATAACAAATTAAAGGGACAAGTTAGAGGTTGCGCGTCACTGTCATCAATCTTAAATCACAGCAGATTGGAGAATCACAAAAATTAAAAAAGAAAGAAAAAAAGTGTGACAGACAGAGAGAAGAGAAGTGAGACCCTTTCAAAAGCAGAACGACAATTGAATTTCAAGGCATGGACAAAATGTTGGGTACCTAAAAAAACATTTTGTTTTCTCACTCAGTCCTCGTACTTTCCCTTTTTTAAGGTTTTCAATTTTTCTGATTTTGCATCACTTGCACGGTATTATCCTATATTTACATGTTCAGATCAATTCGTGCACAGAGTGAGTTTTTTCACTACACTCAATAAATTTAATTATTTTTTTATGCCCGCAATAGTTGGCATTACAAAGTAAATGATTTTCAAATAGTTTTTGTTGTATTATGATTTACTCTTGTTTCGCCTTGCTTTTAATTTTTGTTATGTTGGATGAAGAGTAGCGTACACTAAACTGAAATGAGAACTGGATCCAAAACATGTAATTTCTAAAAGGTCTTACTTTGCTTATGCAGTTAGAGAATTAATACATAATTTTCTCACTGTGTAAAGAAAAGTAGAAAAGTGGCATGACCATAATTTGATAAGATTCAACTTCAGTTGGGACAGTTACACTCACATAACTGTTAACAAATCATTGACATATATGAATGTGAAGGGACACACGGACACAGACAACACAGGAACTTCTAAACTAAAGCTGAGGTACTATTCGTTAATAATGTTTTGTATATTTGGTACTTGCATAATGTGCATGGAATCATCAATGGAGGCTTCTTAATAATTCAATATAAGAACACGTAGTATTTCCAATTATATAACGCAGTATTTAGTTAGTACTGATCCTCAGGGAAAAAAAGAGTCCATACCCAGAAATATTATACTTCAGTCTAAAGAGAATAGATTTGGACTTAATTTTAATTAAATTAAATTCAGTTCTGTTAGGTTAGATTGGGTTTATTTATTAATTTATTTAACCAATTTTGAAAAAAAAAGTATTTATTGAAAAAAATCAAAATAAATATTTTCAATATTTTTGGTAACAATAATACCTAAAATAATGCATGTATAAATAATATTTTTACTAGATTTTATTTACTTTTTTACTCGACTTAATTAAACTTAATTGAGTTAAGGTTGGATTAGGTTTACTTTCTTTCACAGTCCAACCTAATTATAGTTGAATTGAGTCATTGGATTGGATAATTTTAAAGTTTTATTTATTAAGAAAAAATAACTCAACAAAAATATTTTTAGTCTTTATTAGTAATTATAAAGTAACAACAATACTTATAATAATACATACATAATAATTATATAATAAAATATTAAATTATTTTATAAATATTTTTTTTTATCTACATGAATTATGTTTAAAATTCATTAATTTGTTATTTAACCTAATTTTAGTTGGGTGCATTAAATAAAACCTACACAATTTAATAACTCAACTCATAAAAAAATGTAGGTAAGTTGTTGAATTAAAGTACTTAATGGATTACATATAGTCTCCACCTACATCCTAACAACTTAATTGGAGTTCAGTCCATTAGATTTTTGTGTTCGCCATTTTTTTACATTGAAATTATGTTATAGTATTTTTCTTATAGAGAGAAAATAAAAATATATAGGGATTTTATAATTTTTTAGCTTTTGTTTTATTGAGGTTTTAAAAAATAACGTTTTGTTTTCTTAGCACACTTAAAAAATGTTTATTTTCTTAAAGTTTATCATTTCAACAATACACCACTCAAAAAGAAACAAAGAAGAAAAAGGTTTCCAATTGTTTATATTATTTAATTTGTAAACACTTAGTTTAAAATTTATTTTTAAAGCTTAATAGATTTTGAATACATTTTTAATTATTAAATTGTGTGAAAGATTTTTTTAGAAGTAATAAAATAATCAAACATGTTCTATAATCTCACCATTATTTTTTCATGTACCTTTTGGAATTCTACCAAATGAAATTGGAGATAAAAAAGGTAACGGCATCAGACTTGGCAAAAAAGGATGACCAACACTTCAAAGGCTGAATTGGTGGCACTCACCGGAGGTGAAGGCAAAACTCCAGGGATTCACAAAATCTCTTTCTTGAAGTAGTTGCGGTGTGTCAATTATTCTTTTTCCGCAAATCTCTAATTAGGGTTCATAGTGTTGTTGCTTTTGTTGATCCTTATTGCCCCAATATTATTTCTGGAAGTGAATTGGGAGAATTAATTAGTCTATTGATTGTTGTTGGAAATCCTGTTTTTTTAACTGCAAATAAATGCAGATAACTGTATGTGATATTTTATTATTCTATTTTAATTTTGTTTTAGTTGTTGATTTAATATTTTTAGGTAACTGCATATAAAATCATTTAAGAATCCATTACTCTAAGTTCTAAGTACTATAATAAAATATCAGCTTCTGATTTATTAAAAAAAACCAACAATTGCGTTTTTGGTTGGGAGTTAGGCTAGCCAAATTTTCAATTTGATCTAGGGTTCAAATAGTCTTGTTTACCTAGGAGCATTTCCAGTCTTTTTTTTTTAATTTAAAATAAGAATGTGTAAATACACGCTTTCATCCCATAACCCAAATTAAAAAAAAAATCTAGTGATATTTATATCTATACTTATACTGATTAATTTACATATATTCTGTGTCAACTATGAAGATAAATTTCCACGCTGTCGAAATGGGAAGTATAATGTTAATCCACATTCTTCTTTGTCAGGATGTTTATTGGATAGAGTGCCAAATAAAGAGAAATATAGATTCAAAAGAAAAGGGAAGCAGTCTTCACGTGGCTCTTGTTGGTTTTAATTCATTTTTATTTCGCACTTGTTTCCAGTATTATGAGGCAATGCAAATGATTAAATCAAAAACTGATTAGCTGTGGATCTAAGCTGACAACTGGTTAATGAATCATAGGAGCAACGTTAAACTCTAGAAATTTTGTTTACCAAGAAAAAGCTGAATAGTTAGTGAACATAGTAATAATTCTTGCTGCAAACTATTCACAAGCATTCTCTGGTTATGAAATATTTACAAAAAAAGCTTGACAATTACATCTAACAACAAACTTGGTAATAATACTAGAAAAGCTTGCTAGCAAACTCTTCAAAATCCTTCTCCTCATGTGATGATGAAACTGCAGCAGCAAATTGCCTGAGTTCTGAGAGACTCCTACCTAGCTGTAAAGCTACTTTGATTTCGAACAACTCCCCATTTTCTTTTTTATGAGGATCTTCTTCAGTAATATTTAGTTCAATGCTCTCTTCCATGAGCTTAAAGAAACCACAATTTGCCCTATACATCTCAAACACCATCCCTACTTGCCCCCCATGCTCTAATGTGTTGACAACACTTGCCAAAGCTCCTCCAATAACCCCAAGCATCACAGGCCAAGATGAACTCACAGAACCCAAAGAGCACGAACCCAATGCTGCAAGGCCAGATAGTAGTGGACCACAAACTGCCAATACCTTGTTCAAGTTCAAAACTTCTTTACCCAACCTCAAGTACTCTGCCATGTCCTTCTTTTTCAAAATCATCACGATCTTTCTCATTTCAGCCTCCAACCTTGCATCCCATCCATTCTTCCCTTTCAGTTTCCCACCTAACTGTTCTTTTCCTGGACTCCTTTGCTTCTGTCTAGGCCACCACACTGCTGGCTCCACGGTTCGAGGGAGTTTTTCAAGCATTGAGCCCAATAGTGGAAGAGGGAAGGCCCCGTCCAATGCAAACACTTTCTCCATTGCTTCATCAACATCATTCTCACTAGGATTCCCTAGAGAAAGCCTTGTTTTGAGTTCTCCATGAAGCTGCTTGAATAGCCTAGCAGCATTTCTCTGCTCCTCTGCAAGCTGTGATGGCTGAATTTTGTTCATGACCAAAATTAACCCTGTGGCTGCCATGTAAAGAATTGTGGAGGACACCTTCAAGGCCACAATTGGTGCTCCACCTGGACTAACAGCTGCAAGGCCAACCATAGCTGAAGCAGAAAGAGTGATCATATTAACAGATGTCATTAGAAGGTGGTTCCAGTTGTCACGCTGTGCTCCAATATTCTTGTGCATCTCCATTCTATCTGCTACTATCTCCATAATCAAATGAAGCTTGACCACCTCCATGGAATTTGGTGTGCTTGTTCCAGATGTTGTAGAACCGTTAGTGTTGATTTTGGAGTAGTAAGGATCCTCTTTTGCACGAGTTGTGGTGGTGGTTGAAATGTATTTATTTAGATAATCCAATTCTGCCACCACCAAACTTCTGTTAGGAAGCCTAGCAGTGGAGATCTTGTTGAGCTTGATCTTCGGCACTTTAATTGTGACAGCTATTCTTCTTGTACTGAAATATGAGAAAGAAGAACATTTGCTTGAAAGCATAGTGGTTCCCATGTGCTATTACCACCAGTGTGTAAATATTCAGTATTTCTGCTGTTTATGAGGGCCTTAACTAGTAATTATTAGGGTGTATGTGATTGAAGACACGTTTGGGATTGAGTTGTGCCACTTTCTCTTATAGCACATGCATAAGCAGGTGGTTGCACAACATGGTTCAACATCTGAGCATTGAAATCTACTTGTCCTTTCACTTTGGCTGTTTCTGCTTTTCTCCTTCCTATGCTGACTTTCAACAGAAATAACGAGTAAACCCAGCAAGGCTGTAATACCAACAAAAAATAAATTGTAAAATAAAATAACTCATGCCCTGAAGAAGAGTTTACCTAATGACCCTGCAAACAATTAAAAATGAACGTCTTGTTGAATGTTTTAACTTGCTTTTTTCACTACCAACAACCATCATATGATAATAATATCTGCTATAATAAAACATACACAAACCTCCAAAATAAACTAAAACACATGGTTATGGTTAATGGTTAATATTTTAGTGCATTCCCATGCATTTATTTAATCAAAACATTTTGGCAGAGTTTAAGAACGTATGACTCAAAGTCCATTTTTTTTTCACATTTATTGCATTCTTTCACGTGGGTTGAGTAAAACTGAGTTTTCATAATTGATTACTGTAGGGTGCCGCGGTTGTTCACAAGATATAATCACTTTGAAATTAATGCCTACATATTTGTCAAGTATAACTCAAAAGGGTCAGAGGTTTCTTTTTCTGACCACTTCCTCAAAATCCCCACGCATTTGTGAGTATAACTTTATAACTTCAGTAAAATAAGGCAAATATTTCTCTAATGTTCACACATCCTTAACCTTTTTCAAGTTGAATACTGTACCACATTTTTCAAGCAAATATTTTACCAGCTATATTTGTTATAATTTCATAAATTGCCAACATATAAAAATAATAGTAAAAAAAATATTTTTAAGAATAAAATCATTAAAAATGTACAGTGTGATTTACAGTCAAATTTTGGTTGTTATATTCACATGTTGAAAATGTTTAATCAATTGGGATTATATCGCATCAATTAAATTTTGATGTCAACGAATATGAAAGTAAGGATATTGTATTTAATCTAATCATATCGCAACTTCAACAAAAAAAGAATCATCATATCATGTCGTGTTCTTTCTATTTTCTAAATTTTGCTGGGACAAGTGTGTATATATTAATACTCATATCGTGTCATAGTCTTTCTAAATTGTTTTGTTGAAATTATGGTGTAAAAATATGATAAGTATATTAGTATAAACTAACTCAACTTTCAAATTTATAAGGCAACAAGTCAATGACCCCTTAGTTTTGGTATATGCACTTCGCTAACATCCATGAAAAGCCAGTGTGGATTGTCTCAACAAATTAGAAACCTAACCTAACACGAAGAGTTAGTTGTCTCAACTTCCACGTGACTTGAAACGGAACACGTGCCACACATCTTCCTCAGGATTCAACAAACATAGATCCTGACATTGATGCCCTTTCTTATAAAAGTGCATAAAATGCTCAATTTATGATACTACTATATTACTTCAGATTTTTTTAATTAGGTGTGTTAGTTATAACCTTTGACAAAGTTGCCTAGAACAATTAGCTGCTTGGTTATTGTTTTGTCTCCAAAATTCTTTTCACAGTTACAGGTGAGGATAAACTGTGTGTTCAATTTCATATAATTCTTTGGAATCATGTTAAAACACTAATTAAAGTGTTTTGAAGTTAATTTCTCCAATATGAATCTATAATAAAAAACTAATTCTGAATCTATAATTATTCTAAATTGCGCGACTTTAAATAAATTTTACATTGAAAAAAAAATTATACCAGATTTTTTTACTAACATGATTTGGTAATGAAAACATTCAAACATAAATTACAGAACTTTAAAATCAATTTTAAACATAATCAGTTTAATTGAAAATCAATTCAATCAACCTTGTCCAAACACATCAACATTCAAAAACTTCTATATTCCACTCAGGACAAGCTAAAAAGTATTGGCAACACATTAACTTAAACGGAAGATCTTCTTTTGATTTGTTTAAACTGATGGAAACTACTCTGCAAAGAGTAACAGTCTCCTAGCAAGCATATACTGAAAAGAGTGTAAACAGTATTCTTCTCTGCTTCAGGCTTTAGTCAATGCCAGAGATCGTGCTCGAAGATTTAAGTATATTGACCTAAAATAAAATACACATAATCAATGATCTCAATTTAGATGCTGTTATAGCAAAGGGAAATGGGAATGATCATTAACAAGTCAAGGAATCAGAGGAAAGGAAAACAAGAAACACGTGCCAGAAAAATGCTGCTACGCTTTGGAAAACAACACGGAAATGAAGAGGCAAGAATTTGTGATTTATCCACCCCACAACTGGCGAGATCTGCGGTTCAATTCAAGGGAGTTATAAATTCAAAAACAAAAACATAAGAATTGACCTTCCATTAAATTCTGTCATTTTCTACACTTGAAAGATAAATATTACCGTCCATGCAGTGTACTGCACTGATGGATAATCCTTCCTAACTTTAGCTTTCACATTCACCCAAGGTTGGCCTGAAATCCAATTTTCCATCATAAACATAAGCACACAATTCACCAACCAAGTATGTCATTCATTCTACACATCATGCTTAGAATGGTCTCATTTTTTTAAAAATAAATAAACTAATAGTTGAAAAAAAATGTCAGAGTTGGACATCCTATTTTTGCCACTGATGAGAATAATTCTTTTTGTCTGTTTTCCACATGTATCTTACTTGAATGTGAATAAAGAAGTTAGATGTTGAAAAATGACTAACCTTCAACAACTAATCCGTAGTAAATCATGAAAAGCAAATTGTTCCAAGGAGAAGATGTACACTGTTCAATCAGAACCTGAAAATAAAAAAAATCAATAAAAGAAGAATTAATTACAAAAGGATAAGTTATATGTACAAACTTTTCTATCATTTCTGTAGGGAAAGGTGGTATATAAAAACCTATCCATTTAATTACAAATAAATTCTTGAAGAAATATGATCAGAAATTACTTATAAGATTCAATTCATTTATAGCATTTTAAGTCAGCAGACATTTAATGCTGCAAAAACTGTAAGAAAAGCAGACTTACGACAGGGGTACCAGCTGCAATGCCTGAATTCAGGTCGTGATACATATAGTTAGAACTTAGAACAGAAGGATTTGCAGTTTTACCTTCTTCGCCACAGTTTTTGTATCTCTCTTTCCTTTGAAAATTTTGTCCAGTATTAAATGAAAAAAGTGTCCAAAGGGTCCAATATAACCGGCTCCAAAAAGCTGCATGCAATAAACGATTTATGCTTCGCAATGCTTAAATATAAGTATATAACTAGAAAAGGTGCAAGTCACTCATAACTGCAGTAGTAGTGATTAAATTAAAACAAAGGTTTAAGCAAGAAGCCTACTGGATTTGCTGCTATTTCGTCTATCTATTATGGCATGGCATAGTTCATCAAGATGAGCAGTAACATTTAAATTACTAAAAGACTCATTTCATAAGTAAATTTTGATCCTTAGTGTTATCTTGGTGGATGGAATTGCTGCATTGCCATAAGTAAATGTTTGAATTTTAAAGTTTCTCATATATTTAGTGAAGGAAATAAATGTGCGAGAAAGTTTAGTAAAAGTGGATGTGAAGTAGGATTTTTCATTGATTTGATAGTTTGCGTCTTAAACAAGTTTTTTTTCAGAAATAGGTTTGAGTATGAGGTGCCAATCTAATTGGGATGATGTCATATTCTTGTAATGATGCTATCATGAGTGATATCATTCAAAATAAATAAATTCATTCCAGCATTTTTAAAAACAGCTTTTGTTAATAGAGTTCCGATTTTCTATCATACCAACCCCCCAATGTCCATCCGAAATAGTCAGATGCTTTATCTTTCCACATAAATATTAGAAGAACAAAATACACTCCTCTTTGAGATGCTTAAATTACATATTTTTCCCTTTTTATTTTAAAAACTACACTCCCCTTTCCACAATATCAAGGTGCACACACTTTATAGTTTGTATTAGACTTATTAATATTTTTGTTTCCTCTGATACGAAAATTGTGCGATTTTAGTTATCGTTCAATTGTGCCCATTGAACCCTTTCAGTATCCCCAATCTGCAATTTTAATCTTGGAGTTCCAATTGTATCAATTAGATCTCCTATACATCGCAATTGTTCGCTGTTTAAGGATTAAAACACACAATTGCAATAGTTAGGGGCAAAACTATGCAATTAAGTCTTTATTCCAACGTAAATGAGACTGCTAACTATGCAGAAACCTTGTACGACTGTGTTCTTTCCTTTTCAACTTTAAGATCACTTACAAGTTACAACTAATTTAAACCACCGATTGCATTCAATTAGCAGACTTAACAGATGCAATGATATTTTGAACACTTGTCAAGTCAACACTGAAATTTGGCTCAGAATCTTTATTTCATCTTTTTAAAGTCCCAAAGTTTTAGTAGATATGCAAACCCAATTGCCAATAGTACCAACAACCATAAAAAAGAGCAAATTAACCCATAAATATAGCACATATTAATCTTTCAAGGGAGGGAAATTTAAGCATCACTCCTCAAGTCCACTGAAATTTACTCATATCAGAAAATCAGGCTATGATACTACTTAGGATTGGATAGAACATGATTAAACTAAATAAAAAAGGAAAAGGAAAAGGAACTCACCACTTTGAGAAGAAGACGTTTTAATTGAAGTTTCTGTATCCCAGAAAGTTTCTGAGACACAACATCGCTGATCGCTGATACTACACCTGCAGTGATGACCTAATTTGACCCCCAACGAAGCAGTCAACGAAAAGGGATGCAAAATAAAAAATAAGAAAAATTGAAAGTGAGAATGATGCAACGAAGAAGAGGTACCTTGGTTCTCAAAGGGTGTTCCTGAAGCTGTTTGACGTAATTGTTGAGTCCCTTCTTTACCAAAGAACCCATCTTGCTCCCACCCTTTGACTGAATAGCAGGTAACTGCGTCTGGGTTCGTCACTTTTGTGTATGTGTATTATCGTTCTTTTCCCAAAAATATATTGGAGACAAACATTAACCCACGTTGTTCTTGTTTCGGTTTTACTTTTTACACCCATGTCACATCCCCGTGTAACACATGGCTGTTTATTAATTATTATGAAATAAAAACTAGTAGTGACACCTATATAAATTATAAGCAAACTTAGTGACAAAATTAATAATTTAAATTTTTTTTATCATAAAAAATATATAACATATCATTTTTTTTTATAAAAAATTTCATGTTAGACACAACTATATAACTTGACATCTCAACTAGGCTGACATTTCAAGTAACAACAATCATCTGTCATTATATTGGAAAAATATTATTAAAAAAACACAAAAATACAAAAATATGAGAGAACTAGATCAAAATTCATATATTAACAAAAATGATATATAGGTAGACTATACATATTCATAAAGAATTCTAAGAAATGGAAGTCTATTATACCAATGAAATGATTCTTTATGTCAGCACACGCATTCCCTTCACGAAAAATATGAATAATCCTAAACCTGATTGTCCCACAAAAATTAAGACAAGTATTCCAAGAAAGAATATATAACATATCATTTAAAATCAATGTTAATTTCTAAAATGTTTATCTTATTTTATATTTGTATGATATGTCATAGGTGTATAATAATTGCTCGAGATTTTCAGTATTGATTTAGCATTAACAATTTTGTCATGTATAATTATAATTGATTTAAAGGTTAAAATTATTCTTAAAGACCGAAATTAATTATTAATTAAAGATATACTTCAATGTTTTAATTCCGAGTAAACACGACCATGTCTATTTTAGCAAAAATATGTTATTTTTATATTCCTAACATTCTTTTAGCGTTTTTACGGGTAACTATAGTTAGTTTGGTCTTAAAAATGAAAATTAGTAATTAAAATAATAAAAATATTTTAAATTAATGAATTAGATTATTTTTAGGTATTAATTCAGTTAAGTAGTGTATTTAATATTTTTAAATAAATACATTTGTGCCATAAAAAAGAGAGAAATTTTTAGTTGTATACTTATGAATTATTCCAACACATGCTCCTGCTCCAGTACATTAAAGAAGACATTAGCAATAAGTTGTCTTAGTTCATACATACATATATATATATATATATATACATATATATATATATATATATATATATATATATATTATGTTTTTTACATAGTCAACTTTAACAGGTATCCTCGGCAAAAGCAAACACAATAAAATATAATTAGACAGGCAGAAGGATTGTAAAGAAAGTTGTGGTTAATAAAAAAAGATAAGTGGTTGAGTTATTTATGGGAATATTCTAAGTCACAAAAAGTTAAGCACCACAATTGTAATGTCTAAAGAAGATTTTCAATAAAGTGCCATATGTGTTATGCAAAAGTAAATTAATCATTTTTCAGTTGTTCACCTTTTAGTGTTGCATTCAAATGCAAATACACTTTGTTTAATACCAATTACCAGAAGAAACTCTATATTTGATGTAGATATCATTATCATGCTCACGATACTTTAATGCTGTCCAATAAAAATAAAGGGAATAATATATATGTAAGAAAATAATACTTAGAAAAAAAAAACACTTTGGTTGATGTTAAAGTTCCTAATTCTTTACATACCCACTAATTGATTACTAAAACCCTTGTTTAATCAGAATATTGAACCTCAACAAATATCCCAAATTTTGATTTTAAACTTTTGCTTCTGCTTAGAAAGTTTTCCATTTTATGATAAAGTAGAAATAATTAAGTACTTTCATCATTAATAAAATAATACATGCAAAATTTTCATAAATCTAATAAGATTGTAAGTGATGTGAAGAGTGTGGTTAAAATTTTATTTTTTTTAATTAATAACTTATTAAGATTATAAATTTATTTTTATATTTAAAAACTAATTAATTTTATATATACTTATTTTAAAATTAAATAATAGTAATATAATTATTTAAATATTTAAATAATAATAATTTTTAAAACATTAATTTATAAAATAATAATAAAATTATAAAGAATAATATTAATTAAAATAAAATTTTAAAATAATGATAATAAATACAAATCAAATAAATTAAAATAATTAAATAAATTTATTAAATAATAATAATAATAATTTATTTTATTTTATTTCTATCAAATAATTAATATAATCAAATATGTTATAGAATTTAGATACTATTCATAATCAATTATATATTTTATTACAATTATATATAATAATTTTTATTTTATTATAAATATACTTAATATTTTTGTTTTGTAATATAATTTTTTTTATCGACAATAAAAAATAAATTAATGTGAACCATTTTTAACCCTTATACATAAATTTTGTAATATAGTCTAATTTTTTTTTTGTCTCATTTTTATTTTTCTTTGCCTTCAGCGTGTCAAAACCAAATTTTGAATAAATTGAGAAAATCATCAATATTAACGTATCTTTCCATAATCACTCCATATAAAAGAAACATAATCTTCACTGTTCATGTGGATATTCTTTCTCACACTTCACTTCACACAATACCCATCACTTTATTCAAAAATTCCATTATAAAGATATGAGTTAAGAGTTGAAATTAAAATTGAAGAGCAATAAAAGTTTTCATAGATGTACTTGTTAGTCTTATATTTCTTTCCTAAATCATCTAATATTTAAATATTTAATTCATACTTTTAATACTTTAGTATACTTGTTAATTTATGTAACTTAAATTAATTATTTTATTATTTTTATCTTTTTTGTTTTGTTGATGGTTGTTTTATAATTATATTAATGATGTTAACACATGTATTTAAAATATTTTAAATTTCTTTTCTTCCAAATCTCTAAAATGTTGAAGAGGAAGTAAATTGGATGAGGGAAATTTCGTTTTCCATCATTCTACTTAAAAAATTAAACAAGAATAAAATGCTAATATATGTTAATTTTATCTTTACGAATGTTAATGTGATTTTATTTATTTATCACATACCACTTTTGTAACCGTATAGATTTAAACATTGATTTATCAAATATCAATTTGAGTGATACTGAATTTAATCCTTTTAAATAATATCTCAAGTTCAAATTTTATAGATGAAAAAAAAACGTAATTAAAAAGAGAGAAACTCCACTAACATAGTCCGTCATGTTCGTAAAGAAATTAATTATTAACTAAAAAAAACTGATAAATATTCCATTTCATGGTTAAGTAAGAAAAATGTCAATTTATCATATTATTATCTAAGATTTAATTCTTTTTACTGGATTCAATCCTCATGGTGAATTTTAACAAGCATGATATTTTCTTTAGAAACACGAAAAAAAACATGAATCAATACTAAAGAATTGAAAGTTCAACTCAGCGTATTGAAAAAGTAAATCAGGCATCAATGGTGTAGAATAATTTTCTTCCATATTCCATATAATAAATTTATTAGTTTTTATAATAGTTATCTTAAAACTCATCCAAACAATACTTTCTGAATTGTGAATGTAAAATTACTTAACACCATATAGATAACCCTTAATTTGTTTATCAATTTTTTTAAAAAAAATACAACTCCTTACACAATAAAAAAAAATAGTCAATATCTGCAAATTGACACATTGGCTAATTAATAAATGAAAAGAAAATTGTTGTTTTATGAACTTATATTCAAATTTCTTTGAAGTCATTCTTAGCATCTCCCTGAGCTAGATTCCTTGGTCCCCAAGGTTAATTAATTAGTTGTAATGTATAATAAGTATAGTCTATTCAGCAATAGTAACCCTTTGAACCGTGTCTTAATTTATTGGTCTCTTTAGCACCATCCCTTTCACATCCTAGTGCCATATCTTTTCTATAGAAAAAATACTTCTATTTTACAGTCCATTTTAATAAAATAATAATAAATATTTATATTTTATATTAAAATAATATAAAAAGAAATATGATTAAAATAATAATATATTGAGTTGTAAAGGAGAATATTTTTTTTTGAATGGTACGAACATAGCATCCCTCTTTTCTATATTGCTACAAAAGAAAAGCAATACAGTTTTCAATTAATTTAAATTTTGAATAATGAATAAAATTGTTTTGTGGAAAGATAAATATTTTTTTTTATCACATGAAAAAAAATTATTAAAAAAAATAAAAAAAAATGAAAGAATTAGACCAAAACCCATATATGATAACAAAAACGATATATAGGTAAACTATACTTACTCATCAAGAATTCTGATAATAGACTAGATCAAAGCCTACGCTACAATAAAATCATGAAATAGAAACCAATTTTTAGAGACCAAAATAATTAGTTGTAATAGTAACTAAATTAGAGACCATTTTAGAAACTAAAAAAAAATTGGTTTATAAATTAGTTTCTATTATTGTTAAATAGTTTCTAAATTGGTATTTAATTAGCAACCAAGGTTTTCGAAACCAAATTTAACAACTAAATAATTGATAGTTAAAACCTTGGCTACTAATTAGATACCAATTTAGAAACTATTTAACAATAATAGAAACTAATTTAGAAACCAAATTGTTTTTTAGTTTCTAAAATGGTCTTTAATTTAGTTACTATTTCAAGTAATTATTTTGGTATCTAAAAATTGGTTTCTATTTCATGATTTTCTTATAGTGCTATTATATAAATAAAATGGTTCTTTATGAATAAATAATAAATTAGTCAACTTTTAAACACATGCATTTTCTTTCCACAAAATATGAGTAATCTTAAATCTGATTTTTCGAATATTAATTAAGAAAAGATTTCATCTATTACAAAAATATTTGTTTTCAAACATAAATAAATATCTTTTTCAAACATAATGGTTTTGCCAAGCATGAGATATTTCGGAGCATCTTCCTTAGCACAGTCTTATTTCAATTCAACTCTGCCATGCATTCTTATAACCCAACGACGAAAAGTTGTCGTTGCTCCGGGCCACCTTTCCTGTTATACTGTCCTTGACTTTTAACAATGGTCAATCATCCAAAAACACTCAATTATATTTATCTTGCTTCAAACTAACATCATAATTCTATTCTGAAATTTCCTTTTTTCGGATCAAAAACTTTGTGCTAGATTTTTCTATGTAAGACCAGCTAATATCTTAAGCAATTACTTACATTACTGCTGCCATTAACAAACATTTATTTATTTTGTAGAGTCTCTAAAACCAAATTTCATCCTGGAAACTACTTTTCCTTATTCTTGAAATCTTAATTTTCTCATCTTAAAGTCCACCACACGAACTATTGTGTGATGAAAGTTCAACTGTGCGGGGCAATTTAGGCTATTATTGTAAGGTTAAAGAAAATTCCACGTCAAAGACTACGTATCCAAAGACGCAATACTTATTATTTAAAAAATTTCATCATTTATATTCTATAAATTAAACTTCTTTTTAGTTGATATGTAATTTTTAATGTTGAGTTATATATATTTTGAGTATGGGATTAAATAAGAAAGATATGTTTAGAAAGTAGGATTAAATATTTATAGATAGTCTACCAGTTAATATTAGATAACCTAATTAAGCTAAGTTTTGATATTATATTTGGAAGTGACTCTAAAATTAACTTCTTAGTTGATAATTTTCTTCAGCTATATATTGTAAATTTTGGATGTGGATGAATATACTGATTGAATATTAGAAATAATTAACTGAAATAGGGGAAAGTAGAAAACGTAGTCATGGGCTTTACTGTATGCAAATTCTTTCGTCTTCGAGTGACGCAGTGCAGCCTTGTGGTTTTACTACGTCGCATGTTGTGACCTAAAACAAACCACAAACAAGGCTGGGAATTTTGAACAGAGACCATGTCAATAAAAACTGGTCAATCATGGGTTTCCTTATTTAATTTTGACTCTTTCCCCTCTCCTTTGGTTTCATCATTATAAATACTTAGATAACGCATCTAAATAATAACTCCATACAACTATTTCCTCATCAACCACCCTACTTCCTAAACCCACAACCCAAATATCACCCACCAAACAAAAACAAACAAACTTCAAGAACCCTTCATGGCTTCCATACAAACCTCGTCTCTACTTTCTTATTCTTCCTTGTCTTCAAGGAAAATAATAAATGCTGCAATTCACGTCCCAAAACTCCCAAGAGTTGATGTTTCAGTGCCAAAGATACGTACTATAAAGAAGGCTGAGGAATTCAAACCCAGAGACAAAACCCCATTGTCAGAGAAGAATATGCAGCTACACGATGATATTGATGAACAGCAGAATTCTTCAAACTATCATGCCCTTGTCCAACTCTATGCAATCCTGGAAGCTGTGGCTGATAGGGTTGAAATGCACAATAACATTGGCCAGCAACGTGATAACTGGAACACGCTGCTTTTGAACTCCATCAACATGATTACACTCACTGCCACAACCATGGCTGGTGTTGCAGCCACGTGTGGTGCAGGTGCACCACTTTTGGCTTTGAAACTTTCTTCTGCGCTGTTGTTTTCAGCAGCCACTGGGATGCTCCTCGTCATGAACAAGATCCAGCCATCTCAACTCACGGAGGAACAGCGGAATGCTTCTAGATTGTTCAGGAATCTTCAGAGCGAAATCGAAACCACAATTGCACTTGGGAACCCTACCGAGGAAGATGTGAAGGGTGCAATGAAGAGGGTGTTGGCGCTTGACAAGGCTTTTCCACTTCCCTTGTTGGGAGCTATGCTTGAGAAATTCCCTCAGAAGTTTGAGCCTGCTGTGTGGTGGCCTTCCCAACTTCGCGAGGGAAAAGGAAAGTCGCAGAGAATGGGAAAAATGAATGGATGGAGTAGGGAATTAGAAATGGAAATGAGGGAGGTTGTTGAGGTGGTGAAGAGAAAAGACAGTGAGGACTATGAGAGGCTTGGGAACATGGCTTTGAAGATCAACAAGACCTTGGCCATTGCAGGTCCTTTACTCACAGGAATTGCAGCAGCAGGATCTGCACTTGTAGGCAATGATTCTTGGTTCTCATTAGTGCCTCTCATGGCTGGGTCATTGGCTGCAGTAGTTAACAGTTTTGAGCATGGAGGGCAAGTAGGCATGGTTTTTGAAATGTACAGAGCCTCTGGTGGGTTCTTCAAGATGCTGGAAACCTCTGTTGAATCAACTTTGCAAGAGGAAGATTTGGAGAGAAGAGAAAACGGGGAGCTGTTTGAAATGAAGATGGCTTTGAAGTTGGGAAGAAGCGTGTCACAACTGAGGGAACTTGCTTCTAAATCAGCTTCCTATCGCATGGAAGGAGTGTTTGAAATAGACGAATTTGCCAGCAAACTATTCTGAGAGCAAACATTTGTTGAATACTTGTTCTTTCATTCTTTTTGTGCAGTTACCTGATGTAGAAAAGGAGCTTAATTAATTACACTAGTTTATGAGAACCAGAATCGCAGTGTTTTTGGTCTTACGTTTCAGAATTTGTTCTTAAAACATTTGCATTTTAGATATAATTGTTTGATACAGATATACAATTTTTTATAATTCTTTTTTAGTATAATTGTGACTACAAGTATAAACATTTTTACGTCATTCAATAAAAAAATCTTGAAATATTTTTAAAAATAATCAGAACAAGATTTAATAAGTGTATCATATAGTATTCATATAAAAAATAATACGTCACATTTAAATGTAGAATTGAAAAGAATTTAAAACATTAATATTAAAAACACATAAAAATTAGAGAAATATTTTTACTAACTAGCTTTTCTATAAAATCTCTAAAATAATTAAGTACTCTCTAATAATATAGGAGAATATACATTTTTTTTCTATAAAATAGGAGACATGACATTTATATGCTTTCTGGCTCTCAATACGTTTTAATAATATATATATATATATATATGTATAATATTTTTTTAATTTAAGTATATTCGTGAGATCTTATATATATTAAGCTATAATGTTTTAATGTTTTTTTTATAGAAAAAGTTTCAATGATATACATATAATAATACTTTTTTAAATATAATTGAGGAATTAATATTTTAATTATAAACAAAATTAATCAATAAAGTAGAAGTTATTTAGTTTTTTATTAAATAAATTTATGTGAGTTACGGTAGTTAGAAGGAGAGATGACGAGTTTAGAGACACTTATATAAAAAAATATTGTGAGAACACTTGAATTCTTTGAAGTTAAGATAAAATATCTATGTTTTAGGTAAATAAAACTGAAGATGCCATGCTATTAATAATTGTTATGGATGATAACATGGGTTGAGTCCGGCGGGCTGACCACCATCATTTAGGGGCATGCTAGTTTTTTTAATGCAATGGTTTTTTTTCAATTTTTTCATTATTATTTTTTATATATTTTTATTTATTTCTGATTATTAATTATAATTATTATATATGTTATCATAATTATTGACTCAAACCTAAGTTCCTTCCGTTACTAAAGAAGTTTTAACCACTACACCAGATAAATTCTTTTGTCATATTATGATTTTTATTATACTTATCTTTATTACTAATATCATTTATATCATTAAAATTATTAATATTAATATTATTACAATTATTAAAAATATTTAATCCAAATCCATATGTAAAAATCATATGTAATGCTCACTTTACGATCCAAATCCGTATGCTCACTTTACGATCCAAATCCGTATGTAACGCTGACTTTACATACGGATCTAAATCCGTATGTAAAAATTGTATGTAATGCTGACTTTACATACAAATCTAAATCCATATGTAAAAATCCGTATATATATAATGCTTATGATACACTTAATTTTAAAGCTCTCTCAATCATACGAAACCTATTGGTACACTTAATTTTAAAGCTCTTAAATTTTCAATGTATTATTAATAACATAACTCCTTTCAAATTATATTTTTTAAGAATTTGAAATCTTAACAGCATTCAAAAAATTATAATCAAAAGAGAAAACTATTCTTTAAAAATTTATTTCTATTTATAACTATATTATTTGGTGAAATAAATTTTGTGTACATTTTTATTTTTGAATTGTATCAGATAAACTCCTAAGTGAGTTTGATTATCCTTAAAATGATTCATATTTATTAATTTTTTATTGTTGATAAAAAAAACAAAACATAAACTCTTCATGTGAATAGAAATAAATAAAATATGAGTAATTTTTTAATTGAAATGCATTTTTAAATTTATACCGAATTTTATCTAGAAAGGCATTTTGAAATATATATATATATATATATATATATATATATATTACAAAACAGTTTAATTAATTTGAATTATATATTTAAATAATAATATTGACATTTTTGCTTCTCTGATACCCGCACAGCTTTTTAAAATACGGTCAAAAGTTCGAACTAATTTTAATTTTAACACTTATTTAAACTATACAATTCATATCCAATCTTGTTTGTTGTTGTTGAAAACTACTGCTCTCAAACCTTTTTCCCACACAAAGAGATACTCTATCCTTTGTCAAAGTCGCAGGTATAACTTGGGAAATGATATTTGTCGACATCTACTATTCTACCCATTGTTCTAATCTATCCACAATAACCCCTCAAAACCTGGAAAAAGGGATAAAGCTTTAGGAACGGCAAAACAAATCATATAAAACTAAAAACAGCTAAGCACATTCATATATTATCGTGTTCAAATCTAAGACTTAAACAATAAAGTGACAAAAATAATAATAAACTAAAAAACAAGTTCATAAATGCGGTATGACAATAACTTAAAGTGCTTCTGCTATTTATGCTAATATTAGTATAAGTGATCTGTTATATTGGGTGTTGTGATTAGGTTGAGTTTGAATCCTGGCATCTAGCAATAGAATAACTTTTCGTGCATGTAGTAAATTTGGAATCCAATATCAAAACTATTTTTTTTTTGTGTGTGATGTAAGATTGCAAAGTTTTTGTTTGAAAAACATGACCTCTTCTCTTATACAAGGCTAGAATATTTCTTTAATATAAATACTAAGATTATTATAAAAATTTATTGTACCCCTAACAATAAGTTTTTTTTTATCAATAAAAAATAAATAAATAATATATTTTAAAGATACTTTAACCCTTATAAAAAATACAAAAAAATATTTTCTTACAAATTAATGCCCTTAACGACTTTATAAAACTTGTTAACCTTAATATCATCTATCATTATAATATCATTTTTCTATGTGATATTTTATATATAATTTCGTATATTTTAAACAAATATAGTAAAACTATTTGTATTTAAGATAATTTTTATTATTGATAAAAATTTATAAATTAGTTTTTATATTGGTAATTAATTAGATTAATGATTAAATTAAAATTTAAAGTAATAAGTAACTAAAATATTAAGAACTAATATTATATATTAATTTAAAAATTAATTTATAATTTTATTAATAATAATAACTAATTTATCTAATAATAATTTTTTAATTTATATTTTTAATATTAATTCTAATTTAATAACGTTTTTGTAATATTTTATTGTTAACATAATAGAAAACTTTCTCCCATTCCTGTCAGAATATGAGATTTTTCTATTAATAAATATAAATAAAGGATTCAGGTAAATATATACAAACAGAAGTTGACCATAAGAATTCCTCCCAAAAAAACTATTGTTCACTCATTTTACACATATCATCATCCCCTCAATCATATCCCATACAAAAATATTTAGTTGATCACAAGTACCATCTTTTGTGAAATGAAAATTAATGTTAAATAAAATTAGAGTAAACACTTATTCTCATTTTTTAAAAACATAGGAGGTGAAAAATAAGTCCTGAATTATTATTTTTGTAACATTTAGGCTTTTAAGGTTTTCTGCGGTTAGGCATGTTAGTCCTTGTGTAGGATTTGTTAAAAAAATTGCTGGTCAAATTTAAAGTTGACCGGTAAGTGCAAATGTGTCATTTTTATTTTCCATTTTTGTAATTTTCTTTTAGTTTTGCTGAGATTGCACTTTTTGTATATCATATACTAATGCAAAGTATTTTCAGACTTTAACCCCCAAAATTGAAAAAAAAATCTAAATTTGTATTTTCATATTTCTTATTTGAAGAATTTTATCAAAAAAACTCAACTCATATATTGAATTCAACCATAATGTGCTGGACAACTAGTACGATCTCTAGTACGATCTCTGTGTTGATTACTTGCGTCATCTCATTCAAAATTATAATTTTTTTATAATCACATTACAACTCTTAATATTATTATTTTAATATTTTTTATATCATTTATTATACATATTTATATCTAAATCAACCGCATAAAAAAAATTGTATAATCTCTCCTAAACTTGTCAAATCTCATAGTTATCAAACTATATTTTTTCTTTAAAATTTTCTTCCATCAACAATTTCTCCCTTTTTGGCTAGTTAGAGTTATTTTTGTTAGGGCGACAATTTTAAATTTATTTTTGGTATTTATGCGTCATTTTAACTTTTATTATTTTGAAATTTTTGTCATTTTTTTCTTTTGATTTCAATTTGGCATTTTTTTCAACTGGGAGGGTTTGTGAGCATGAAATATTTAATGTTTTTATGTCAATTAATTACAACTGTTTTTTGGTCAATCATAATAATTTTTAACCTTTCCTAAAATTGACAGCTTAACAGAAAGGCTAAATTAAACACACAAAAAAGATGAAATATATATAAAAAATATAACAAAGAGGTTAGAAGACTAAATAAAAAATTTTGAGAGTAAAAAAATGTTTCTTTAGCCTTTGAATGAATGAGTAGACAGCATGAACAATTGCTTGTGATTGTAACCCAGTACATGTTGGCACACAAGACCAAAACTGAGTACAAGTTGAGATCTGTTTGCAAAATCCTTAGATTCAATTATCCAATGTTAAATAATATTTTTACGTTTGAATTGACCTGAAATGCATTTTGAATTCAGAAGTCACCTTCAAGACCAGATTAACTTAATTATTAATCAATTCTATTGCAGCCAATTGATCATATTTCAAATATTTTTTCTTTCTGACCTAGATTAATTTCATTATTAAATTTGATTACAGCCAATAAAAAGACACTAGGGAAACAGTCCAAGGACTTACAATTTCAAAGGATGAAGAAATAAGTAAGCATTATTTTCTTGTATTAAGAACGAAGTAACAAATAATCTGACATGTCTATGATTCCACTTATTTTAAATAAATAAGATATATTTTGGATATTAAAATATACCAATAGTCGTCTATTAAAAAATTGTACTTAATTAACACAATGATAAAATTAAGTATATTTGTAACAAATAAAAATTAAATTACAATTTAACCGTTAATATTTTAATCAACAATTATAAACACATTTCATATTCTTTTAATCCTAATTATAAATTTTTTCCAACAAAATAAATGAATGTCATGCTCCTTTTTCTTTTCATTATTTTTAGAAGAATGCTATAAATAGTACATCCGGCACTATCTTTCTATTTTTTTTATTGGATGGAATTTTATTAAAGATAAGTAATTTGAATAGAGGCTATTTTTTTAAAATTTAATAACACTTTTTTTGTTTTATTAGATATAATCACTGAAAATAATTAATTTTATGCTGACTTGTTAATAAGGAAAAAAATTCACGAAAATTGGGTGTCAAAACCATACAGGTGAAGAATTTGTCTGATTTACTTTTCAAGACGAAATTAAGAATAAATTTGCAGCGATTTGACCTTTGTGATATATTTTATTTATTTATTTGTGGGAGAGGAGATGTCAAAATCATCCTCTTTATTCTTTATTCAAACTCCACAATTGATAAGTTATTTAATAGACCAGGTAAAAAGGAATGAGTATTTGTTAAAATTCTTAGGATGACGATATATTGCACTATTGAAATGTAAGATACGAGAAAAAAATTGAGACATACCAACTATATTCAAAATATGAAGAAAATATAATTTTTCTTTTTAAATGTACAATTAATTTTATTTTTTTTTTAGTTTGAGATTTCACAATTTTGAAACAGCTTTTTTCTTATAGACAAAGAAAAGAATAAATTAACAGCTTTTGTAAATACTTATTAATTATGTTTTTTTTTATAAAAGCTTTTATATTATGAATACTATATTAACTACTTCATTCTTATTTTTTTATAAATATACAAATTATTTTTTAATAATCATACTGTCTCTAAAAGTGAATTGTCGAGTGATTGGTAGATATTGTTTATATTTTCTTGATAAATTCACTTATAAGAATAATATGGCCATTAAAAAAATGACTTCTGTATTTATAAAGAAAAGAAAAATGAAGGGTAAAGTAGTAAATATAAAGTAAGTGTAAAAGATTAGTGATATCAAAATATCATGATTTTTCTAATAAAGGAACGTTATTTCTATCTTTTAAACTAACATTACTAACAATAAATTATTAAATATAAATTAATTTTAGAAAAAATAATTATTATTATATTAATTAAATTAGATATTATTTTAGAGATTATAAAAATTATTGATATTTAAAGTAATATTTATTATTAATAAATAGTTTCTAAATCCGTATCTAATTAGTTATCAAGATACTAATTTTAGAATATAAATAATTGATAGTTAAAACCTAGTTAATTAGATACCAATTTAGAAACTATTTGTCAATAATAAAAACTACTTTAAATACCAATAATTTCTTTTATATAGTATTTAATCTAATCAATATAGTACCTAATTATTTTTTTAGAATTAAATTTTATTTAATGATTTTTTTAATGTAAAAATGGTCATTTTAAGCGAAATATAATTTACATTGGTGCATAGATTCGTTGGTTTGTGTGAGGATGATCTCATGATGTATTGTATGATTGTTTACCCCAAGTGTCTTTGGGTTAACTAGGAGAGTTCTGTATAGACAAACATGTGAGTAAGTATTACAGTAAATGAAGATGAATATTCCTTGTCTGATGTGATGCTTTAATGTAGCGTAAGTAATCGCACGTAATCGTAATGAAGAAAGAGAGGTTTTGATGAACCTAATTGTAGAGAAAAATAAATATAAAAGAAACTTTTATTCACTTGTATATTAAAGAGAGTAAAATACATGGTGTATATATAAGAAAAAGATTAAGACATAGCTGAAACAGAAAAAGGAGAGTTGGGTCAAACAAACAAAGCCCAATAATTTAAAATAGAAAATTAAATATATTAACACCCCCTCAAGCTGGGGAGTAGATATTTGTCAGGCCCAGCTTGGATTTGAGAGTAGAGAATTGTGCGGAAGCAAGGGGCTTGGTGAATATGTCAGCAACTTGCATTGCAGAAGTAATGGGTAGTAGTTTGAGGAGACCAGAGTTAAGTTTTTCACGAACTAGGTGGCAATCAATTTCGATATGCTTGGTTCGTTCATGAAAAACTTGATTGGAAGCTATTTGAAGGGCAAATTTGTTGTCACAGTACAGGGTTGCAGGCTTGGAGAGGGGAAGATGTAAATCCTGAAGGAGGTAAGACAACCATTGTAACTCACATGTGGTGGTGGCAAGGGCTCTATACTCAGCTTCAGAGGAGCTGCGGGAGATAGTTGACTGCTTCTTTGATTTCCATGATATTAGGGAGTCTCCTAAGTAGATGGAATATCCAGTGACAGATTTGCGTGTGGTAGGACATGTTGCCCAGTCAGAGTCACTAAAACCACAAAGGTGAAGTGAACTAGTGTGAGAAAAATATAGTCCTTCACCAGGGGTGCCCTTGAGGTAACGCAAAAGACGTGAGACAGCTTGCTGATGATGAGTTGTGGGTGCAGATATGAATTGGCTTAAATTGTGGACAGCGAAGGCGATGTCTGGTCGCGTGTTGGTTAAGTAAATTAGACGTCCAAGGAGTCTTCTGTATTGAGAAGTGGCATCAGCATCGAGAGGTGAGCCTTGGTCGGGAGAGAGACGGGAGGTGTGAGTCATAGGAGTGGCCACAGGTGCAGAGTCAAGCATGCCAGTTTCTTGAAGGAGATCAAGAGTATACTTGCGTTGACTTAAATGAAGACCAGTACTGTTGCGAGCAATTTCCAGTCCAAAAAAGTAAGTGAGATTACCTAAATTTTTTATCTTGAAGTGATGGTGAAGGGATGCAGTAATTGTATTGATTTCCTCCGTGTCATCACCAGTTAAGAGCAAGTCATCAACATAAACAAGAATAACAGTGAGTTTATCATTATTATATTTAAGAAAAAGAGAGTGATCAGCAACAGAAATAGAGTAATTATTTGATAAAAGAAAAGTAGAAAGTTTGGCGTACCATTGGCGACCAGCTTGACGAAGGCCATACAAAGACCGTTGAAAGGAGAAGGAAGAGAGAGGCCAGGTGGGGCGGTCATGTATATCTCTTCATGGAGATCACCATGAAGAAATGCATTATTGACATCAAGTTGTTTTAAAATCCAATTTTTGGTAGTGGCAATAGCAAGCAGAAGGCGGAGGGTAGTGAGTTTAGCAACAGGTGCAAAAGTGTCTAAGAAATCAAGTCCTTCAAGTTGGGTAAATCCTTTGGCAACAACTCTAGCTTTGTGGTGCTCAACAGTGCCATCAGAATGGTATTTGATTTTATATACCCATTTACAACCAATAGTTTTCTTTCCTGGAGGGAGAGGGGTAAGTTGCCAAGTATTGTTAGCAGCAAGAGCTTGAAGCTCATCTTGCATGGCAGATTGCCAAGAAGCATGTTTGGAGGCTTCGTTATATGTCCGAGGTTCAGGATGAGAATTGATAGAGGAAATAACATTTCTAAAATTGGAAGATAAGGAATTGTAAGACAAGTAATTATGAATAGGATATCTACTACTTACAGTGTTGGTTGCAGTGTGGAAATCTACAAGATAGGCAGGTTGTCGGTGAGGACGAGCTGATCTTCTTGGAAATTGGGGTGAGATGCTTCCTGGAGATGCAGGCGGTGATAATTCTGATGGAGGTGCAATGTTGGATGCAGGAGTAGAGGCACTATTTGTTGGAAGATCATAGGATAATGAGGCTGGTGGAGGAACAGTATTGGGTGCAGGAGTAGAGGCACATGGCTCGACAGGAGGTGTAGTATCAGAAAAAAATCAAAAGCAGAATTATATGCATTAGAAATAGGGAGAGATAAAGTGTTAGGATCCTTAGGCAAGCCACTGTCCAATTTATATGGAAAGTGGTTTTCATGAAAGATTACATGTCTTGATATCTCTATGCTATGAAACTTTAAATTTAAGATAATATAACCTTTTGTATTTTGCGGGAAGCCAAGAAAAATACCTTTGATAGATCTATCATCTAATTTTTTCCTATGTGCAGTAATGGTACTAGCATAACAGAGACAACCAAACACTTTTAGAAAGGAAATGTCATATGGTTTTCCAAACAACTTTTCATCAGGAGTGATGTTATCAAGTAATGGAGTAGGAATAGCATTTATTAAGAAAACAACATGATTTACAGCAAATTCCCAAAAAATAGGAGGAAGATTTGCTTGAAAAAGTAAAGCCCGGGTTACATTTAGTATGTGTTGATGTTTACATTCTACAATGCCATTTTGTTGTGGTGTTTCAACACAAGATTTTTGATGTATAATTCCCTTTGAAGCATAAAAATTTGACATAGCAAACTCAACACCATTGTCAGTACGAATCGTTTTGATATTAGTTTTGAAATGATTTTGAACGAAAACAGTGAAGTTAATGATGTGCTAACGCACTTCAGATTTGTTATGCAGCAGAATAACCCAAGTATAACGCGAGTAATCATCAACAATAGTCAAGAAATAACGAAAACCTTGCATAGAAATTATGGAACATGGTCCCCAAATATCAAAGTGTACAAGATCAAAAATAGCAGAGGTAACAGTATTACTTAAAGTGAAAGGAAGTTTTCTCTGTTTTGCACGACTACAAGTGTCACATACATGATGAGTATCAATAGTAATAAAAGAGTATTGTTTGCTTAAGACATGTAATCTTTCATGTGAAGGGTGTCCTAGTCTATAATGCCATAGTGTTTTGTCTGTGATATTACAATTAATAAAAGGAGCAAAACAATGCGGTTTAGATTGACTAGAAGCAGGCAAGGTAGTGAGAAGGTACAAGCCAGCGGTGGCTTTAACTGTACCAATCCTCTCTTGAGTGAGATTGTCTTGTATAATGCAGTGGGTTGAAGTGAAAGTTAAAGTGCATTTAAGTTGGTGTGTGAGTTTAGAAATAGAGATTAAGTTTAATTGAAAATGAAGCACGTATAACACATCAGACAAATAAAACTGATCAGAAAAACGTACTAAACCAGAATATGTGGCATAAACAGTTTGGCCATTTGGAAGACTAATTAAGACAGATTTAATTTTAGTATAAGTAGTAAAAACGTTCAAATTATGACAAACATGATCAGTGGCACCAGAATCAATAATCCAAGATTCTTTTATAGAAGATAGTGAAGAGAGAAACTTACCTGTTGAAGAATGCTCAATATTGGGGATTTCATCCGTAGAAATGTTGCCGACTTGATTAATTTGAGTGTGAAAGGCAGGATTCTCAAGGTTTTGCTGACGCAAAATGTTGGTAAGGAATTGGCACTGTTGTGATGTAAGTTGAATCCCCATTACATCCTGTTCTTTAGGAAAAAGCTCAGAAAAGTGTCAGTAGTAATCATATTATTGGCTTGGGATGTCCAATTGGTGAATTTGTAGCCAGGAGGGAACCCATGCTTTTTATAACAGGTGTCAACAGTGTGGCCAAGACGATTACAAAAAGTGCAGACTTTTCTAGTAAAAGAAAACTTTGAGGTTTTAATATTACCAGAAGGAAAACCCACTTTGTGAAAACAAACAGTCTCAGTATGACCATATTTACCACAAAAATTAAATATATTAACAGTAAGTCTAGTCACAAATAAAAAAGTCTAGTGAGAGAAGTTATGGTTTAGTTCATGTATAAGGATTTGATCATTCCTAAAGTGGTTCATATTTATTATTTTTTTTATTATTGATAATTTTTTTTTGATAATTTTCCTTTCTCAAATTTTATACTCAACTGCATCCTATAAAACTCTATAAATTATATTAAAAATTTCACTATTTTTCTTTAAATTTAAATAAATTTATCATGAATTCCTATATTTCATTCTAAAATCTTAAATAATTTTTTTAATAAAGTATTATATTTGATATAATATTTTTTACATTTTAATTCTTTAATATTCTCTGTTGGAAATTGAGAATTGAGAACTTTATAGTTGGAAGATGTAAAATAAAATATTATCTCTATTAGAAGAAATTTTATCAATCTCTCTAAAAAAAATAATATTAATTTGTTTTTTTAGACAAACCCTTTGGGTTATTTGTTTGATGCTATTACAGCATGTTGCTTCCAATTCGGCAAAAGAAGCATATAGAACTAGTTTTAAATTTAATATTTCCAAATATGTAAGAAAAAGCCTTTAGTCTCTCAAATAAAATTTGATGAGACAATTGTTTGATTTGGGAATGAATAAGAGATATTAACGACCCAACATCTTAATAAATTTAATATTCTCACTAGACAATCATGAAATAGAAATCAATTTTTAGATACCAAAATAATTAGTTGCAATAGTAATTAAATTATAGACCATTTTAGAAATTAAAAAAAAAATGGTTTCTAAATTAGTTTCTATTATTGTTATATAATTTTTAAATTGGTATCTAATAAGCAACAAAGGTTTTAGAGACCAAATTTAGAAACTAAATAATTGGTTGTTAAAACCTTGGTTGCTAATTAGATATCAATTTAGAAATTATTTAACAATCATAGAAATTAATTTAAAAACCAAATTTCTTTTTAGTTCTCAGGTCTCTAATTTAGTTATTATTGCAACTAATTATTTTGGTCTCTAAAAATTGGTTTCTATTTTATGATTTTCTTGTAGTGTCTCACAATTCAATTGAGTTTGATTGGAACTGATTTTCATAAAGAAGTATGAATATGGGTACTTTTTTATTCTTTATCAAAGTTGAAATGATATTGTCACAACTATACATATAGTTTGTTAAGAAGTAAATTCAACAATATTGTGACTTGGTTCTTAAGAAAGAGAGATTTAAGAGAGTTGAATGAATCATTGAACTCTTTAATTTTTACATAGATTCAAAAGGAAGAAATGTAACCAAAGAATATGAGTATAACAAATTAATTGACTATAATTTAATAATGATTGAAGTTCTCACAACTCAAAGACTATTGAGTGTTGAAAGTATGAAAAACCTAAACATTACATTAATCAATGCAAGAATGTATCACTGAATCAAGATGCTAAGATTTAGACGACTATTATCTCTTAGAATGATATTATATATTAATATATTCTTTATAAAATAAAATAAAATCTTGAGTGTTAGCTTGTGGATAGTCTTTGGATGTTATTTCATAGAGAAAATTCTTTAATAATTATGTTTGTCCCTGGTAATTTTGAAAAAATTTAGAATACAAGATAGAAAAAAACTTTATTCCAAATAGAACATTCATTCATTATGATAAAGATGTGTTTAAGTATCATCTTTGAAATAATGAAAACAAAATGATAATTTGAACTATTTTCAAAATTTCATAAAATTAACTTATATTTTTTTAATCAAGAACAAGTATTTACCAAGATGTGATGTAACTAAGAGAATTTCATGTTTACTATTAACCCTAGTTAGATCAATCAAACTCCTCAATCTAGCTTGAAGAAGATTATTGAAGTTTAAAGAAAAATAAAATAAAATATTATATTATATTATATCAAATAATACTATTGAACAAATATTAAAAAGTTAAAAAAAATAATAAAAAATATTATTTACTGTATTATTAATATCAGACAATAGATATATTTTATATTTTCAAATTAAATATAAAGGTTAATCTAATTATTTTTATTTCCTTTTCTCCATTGTAAAATCTATAATCCTGTAATCTATAGGTATATATTTACACAACACAAAACGATGTAAAGGGTATAAAAGGGAAGTTTATTCCGCGTTTTTGTGATTGTTAATTTCAATGTAAAACGAAAGTATACCGAACAACGTTAGCATGATGTTAAGACCTGGCGATTGGGTACAATATTTGAACAGGAAGTGGTCAACCTGACATAAGCAAATATGTGTTTGTGGACCCAATCAGCTCCTTAATTTTTTTTCTCCCCATCTACCACCTTCTCTTCTCTTCCACCTTATTATATATACACCTACCTAACCTTCACAATTTCTTCATTCAACACCTTTCACAAACTAAACACAAAATCTTCCAATCTCACCTATACAACATGTCTTCCTTACGGGTTTCCATACTAAACCCTTTACATTCTTCTTCTTCATCATCTTCTTCTTCTTCTTTGAAGAGAATCAATTGTTCTATCAATGTCCCTAAACTACCTGCTGGAGTCTCCTTTTCAGTTCCCAAAGTAGCATCATCTAGGAGAAGTATGGTTGAGGAATTTGGAAAATTCACAGTCACAGACAATTATAAATCCTCTTTTGCGGAAAAGAATGACACCAACAAAATACTGCACGATGGTGATCTATGTAACACTATAAATTCTGAGGCCATTATTCAACTCTACGCAATCTTGGAGGCTGTGGCTGACAGAATTGAAATGCATACCAACGTTGGAGAACAACGCAACAATTGGAACACCCTCTTGTTAAACTCCATCAACATGCTAACGCTCACGGCCTCAACCATGGCTGGTGTTGCAGGCGCGGGAAGTTGTGAAGGTGCACCACTTTTGGCTCTTAAACTATCATCTGCTCTTTTGTTTTCTGCAGCCACTGGGATGCTACTTGCTACCAACAAAATCCAACCCTCACAACTTGCCGAGGAACAAAGAAATGCTGCAAGACTTTTTAAGCAGCTTCAGGCACAGATCCAAACCACAATCGCTGTTGGAAATCCCAGTGAAAGTGACGTGAGGGGTGCTATGGAGAGGGTTTTGGCGTTGGACAAAGCTTATCCAATGCCTTTGTTAGGAGGAGCAATGCTTGAAAAGTTTCCTGAAAAGTTTGAAGCTGCTAGATGGTGGCCACAAAGTGGATTGAACATTAAGAAAGCACAGATGAAAATTAAGAAGAATAATGGATGGAATGTGGAGTTGGAAGAGGAAATGAGGGAGGTTATGGAAGTGGTGAAGAGAAAAGACATGGAAGACTATGAGAGGTTGGGGAACATTGCACTGAAGATAAACAAGGGTTTAGCTATTTCAGCACCTTTGCTCACTGGAATTGCAGCATTAGGGTCTGTGTTATCAGGAGACGGTTTCGTTCCTGTGGTGGCAGGGGCCTTGGCTACAGTGGTGAATGCTTTTGAGCATGGAGGGCAAGTTGGAATGGTGTATGAAATGTACAGAAACTGTGGTGGATTTTTCCAGCTCTTGGAAGAGACAATTGAAGCCACAATTGAAGAGAAAGACTTGGAGAAAAGAGAAAATGGGGAGCTGTTTGAATTGAAGATGGCCTTGCAATTGGGAAGAAGTGTATCAGAGCTGAGACAACTTGCTTCAAAATCTGCTTCATGTCGTATAGAAGAGAGGGAGATAGATGAATTCGCTAGCAAACTCTTCTAAGATGAAACATTTTTATTTTTATTTTTTTTGTTTAATTATTTACATACCATTCTCTTCATTTTTGAAATGTATATAGTGGATGTATATTATCTAACATGAAAAAGTGAGAGGTTATAGTTTGATGAAAGTGTAATTTTATTGTATAAGATTTGAGGTGTATGGAATGATGCTTAGTTCACATTACTTTTAATAGATTTGCATTCTCCATTACATTTGTAGGATATTAGATCAGAAAGCAGAAAAAGAAAGGAATTTATTATTAGAAATTAAAAGAAGGATGTAAAATAATTAAGAGTGGTTTACTAGGCGAGGCGTGGAATAATTTATTTGAACATATAGTAAATCATTGACTATTCTAGTTTTGAATTAAATATCAATAGAAACATACCGTTCCCAACAGAACCAACTTATTGAATTTGGAAATCGTCCTGTTGACAATTTCTTATTTCGATATATTATAAACGTTTTCTTGTCTCCTTTTATTGTCTCATTCTTCAATTTTGGAATATATATATATCTCGAAAACTATTTCATTTTGCAAATTATAGTGATAAGATATTTTCTCTGGTTAAAAAAAAAATAACAAAAGAAATATAATTTGGTTATAGTTTGCCGGAGGAGAAACTTGTGCACTCTCATTAAGACATTAACCCTTCCTCACTCAAAATAAAGCATAACAAAACATATTAGGGTTCATATCAGAAAATATATTTGAAATAGTTATGAAAATTCAGTTATTTTAATAATTAATTATATTATAATTTATTATTGTTTGAATCAATTGCAATTACAATTAATTTTATTTGAATAAGTGTGTCAAAGAGTGATTTTAAATTAGTCAGTTTCCTTTAAATATAAGAAAAATACAAAAAAAATAAAAATGGTATGCATCTCAAGCTTCAAGAGAGAAAAAGTTATTTCTAAATTTGAGGATAATTTGAGAAATAACTGTTGAAAAATAATCATAATCTATAAATGTCAAAATACATAAAATCAACTTATTAAAAAAAATAATTCTGCAAATGTAAGCAAATTGTCGAATACTATTAAATTATTAATAATTCTCAATTAAATGTTTTCCCCACAAAAAATCTGAATTAATGACTTAAGCTATTCCAAACGTGTTTCAAAAAAGGATTACCAAATTAAGTTATAGTCCTAAAATTATAACTAATTGAAATCTCTAAAACGAAGCATATATAGTATAAAAAAAAGTGATTTCGTAGGATCTACATTGAAACAGTAAATTAAAACTCAAATATGCTGAGTAATTTTGATGACTTCCGTATAAAATACCTTGCTGGTTAATAAATATGTGTTACCTGCATATCCATATTTTCATCCTCAAGAGCTGGCGATTTTTCCAAAATAAATTAATTGAAACCTTCGTTAAGAAATTCTGAACGGACGTTGAACATTGCTTCTGTGAGATACAGTGTTAGGTGAACTTGTGAGTCTCCTATTTGCATCTTATATACATGTTGTTTATTTATTTTGCAATATCCTTGATGTGCATAGATTTCATTTTAATTTTTAATCAAAATATATTAAGTTGACTATAAAGAAAATAAATAAATAAATAATAACATTTAAAAGTAAAATAAGACGTCACTCTGTCGTCATTGATTTTAATATGTGAAAGCATACGTAGACGATAACTTATTTGCCATGGGCAGTTTAAATTTTAAAATAACATTATTGGCATGATATTTTTTCATAAAAAAATAAAATAAAATTACACACTCACTTTTTCCTCCACATTTTGTCTCAGTTTTTTGGTTCTCTCGTGTGTATAAACTTGTCAAACTTTGTTGTCCAATTTAAGAGAGGCTACCAAACTCAAACTTAGATGTGGTTGACACTTTTATCGTCAGGTGTGGCATAAAATATACTAGCCTCGAAGAACAAACAAGTTGTTTTATAATAAGATCTTGCGAACCACGAAGTTCAACTCTCGATTTCATTGCAAAACAACTACTACATCGCAATGGAGACCGAGGCATTCCGAGTAGGAGACCCTTTAGTTTGAACGAAGATGGAAACAAAATCACAGCAAAAAGTCAAAGCCCATATCATCCGGTCAACATTTTCCATGTCTGACCCTCTCTTTTCATCCTCCTATTCACACATAAACTCCTCTATATATACAACTCTTCGCCACCAACACCAACAACATCAACTCAAATCAAATCCACAACATCAGATCTAAAGCACTATGACTTCCTTACAAATTTCATCTTTGCTTTCTAACTCCTTTTGTTCAACATCACCATCACCGTCAACAGTTAAATCCTCTCTCCACCTCCCAAAAACACTTTCTATTCCTCTTTCTGTGCCACCAAACCCAAAACCAAGTCGAAAACTGTTTGAAGAGCTAAACGGTTTCTCCCACGCAATCCCAATACTCCAAGACAATTCAGGCAACAACTCCACCACCACCTCCACAACCTCAAAAGCCACCATTATTAAACTCTACGCAATTCTCGAAGCCGTGGCCGACAGAGTGGAGATGCATCACAACATTGGTGACCAACGTGACAACTGGAACACACTTCTCTTGAACTCCGTCAACATGCTCACACTCACCGCCTCCGCCATGGTCGGCCTTGCTGCCTCCATCGGCGGCGGCGGGGCGCCGCTGTTGGCTCTCAAAATATCCTCCACGCTCTTGTTCTCCGCCTCCACGGGGATGTTGGTGGTCATGAACAAAATACAGCCCTCACAGCTTGCCGAGGAGCAAAGAAATGCTACGAGGTTGTTCAAGCAGCTCCAGTCCCACATCGAAACCACGATAGCCATTGGAAACCCTACCGAGGAAGACGTGAAGGACGCGATGGAGAGAGTTTTGGCCCTAGACAAAGCGTACCCACTTCCTTTGTTAGGAGCCATGCTTGAAAAATTCCCTAAGAAGTTTGAGCCAGCAGTGTGGTGGCCTTCAACGCCAAAAGGAATCAACAGCTCAAAATACCAGGAAGCAAAACAACAAGGGAAGAATAATGGGTGGAATAAGGGGTTGGAAATGGAGCTTAGGAATGTTTTGGAAGTGGTGAAAGAGAAGGACATGAAGGACTATGAGAGGTTAGGAAACTTGGTGTTGAAGATCAACAAGAGTTTGGCCATTGCAGGGCCTTTACTCACTGGCATTGCCGCTGTGGGATCAGCATGTGTGAGGGAAGGTTCATCATGGCCAGCTATAGTAGCAGTTATCGGAGGGGCATTAGCAACAACTGTTAATGCTTTGGAGCATGGAGGTCAAGTGGGGATGGTGTCTGAAATGTATAGAAACTGTGGTGGATTTTTCAAACAGTTGGAGAACTCGATAGAAGACACGATGGAGAAAGATGAGGATCAAAGGGAGAATGGGGAGTTGTTTGAAATGAAGTTGGCTTTGAAATTGGGAAGGAGTTTGTCCCAACTCAGAGATCTTGCAAGAAAATCTGCTTATTCTCGGGTAGAGGGAACAACAATCGATGAATTCGCTAGCAAACTCTTCTGACTTTTTTCTTGTAATATAATTACCTAACAATTAATCCATTCTTTGATTCAATTTTATTTGGTTTTTTCTTCTAGTTTAGTTTTTTTTTATCAAACTTGTAGTATATTTCTTGCTGCTTTTGCGGACACGCGTGCAAAGAAATTATTAATCTGCTCTGACTCACCATTATAAAGAGAGAAAAAATGTGTGGCAATTTTCTCGGGGTGCTGATATAACTGTAAAATCATATACTTCACATTATTATTATATTATTATAAACTTATATTATTATAACAGTGTGAAATGTGTGTATTTTACTGATTACTGTTTGAAAGAAACTTTTCTCATTTTCTGGTCACGTTATTACAACTCCCTTGTCATCTTTTACCTAATCTGGCAACTACCGTGTGTAGACTTGTCAGTTTACTAGTGGGACACTACCATAAATGCAGAATTAGAACTTCAAATTTCTGAGTATTTTAAAGAAAGAATGTGACAGATGAAAATACACATGTAATAGTCAAAGTGGTACGGTAATATAGTCAAAGTGGTGTATGCAAAATGTGCAATTTATTTCTCATTATGCTTTGGTTTCACTAATAAGCAAAAGAAATTATAGCATTGTTGTAAGTTACTGCAAGATCTAACACCAAAAATAATTTAATGATATTACTTTTGAAAATTACACAAAAATTAATTGTTTAATTTTGAGAACTGAAAATACTTTTTGAAATATCAAAACATCTGGTATATACTATACCACCAAAACATATTGAAAAGTTAAAACAGCGAACTTGCACATATCTATAAATATATATACATAATTTCTTCTTTTATAATAAATTCACTATAACAAATATTATTTTAGATAACAATAAAATTATGATCTAAAATTTATATATTAATTTTTTAGCCGTGATATAAGTGAATATCACTGTTTGTAATAAGTCTTTGTTTACAATCACAATTTTAAGTATTGACAAAAATTGCAATTTTTATTTTATTTTTTATTTTAAAGAGATTACTTAAAAGTTGAAGAAGGAAAGAATATGTATAGTTATTTATGTCTTTAAACCCAACATTACACAACTAAAGCGAAGATATCACTTTATACAATATATATATATATATATATATATATATATATTTCAATGAAGGTGTTCAACCTACTTAATAAATTTTTTTTTTCTAGAATACTCTTGAAAATTAAAAGTACAAACTTAGTAAGAATAAGTTCATTATTCTTCAAGATTGTATTCATTGCGTTTAAGCTTAAAAAACATATACTAATTAATTCTAATTGAAATCAATAAATATATCAACTACCAAGATATAATTGTATAAATAAAAGTTTTTTAATTAATCAATAACATGCCTTAATTAGTATAATTTCATGTATGTGCTCAACATCAAGAATACCACATTGTCCAATCCATATCGCCAAACTTACTAACATGATTGACATTTAAATATGATTATCAGTGTTTATATCCTATCATCCAAGCAAAAAAAAAAAAAAAGACTTCAGGATGAAACCGTCCGTGACTTTTACAAGAACTTCATGCTCCTCCAACATTACAAAACAAAACATTTATCAAAGTCCAATAAACAATTTTATGTTATATGACTTAAGTTATCTTTATGTGTTTGGTCTTGATAATTTTTGGAATATTCAATATATGAAATAAATATTCGAGATAATTTAAATTCAATAGTATGCAATCTATTGACATTTTGTCCACATAACTTCTTTTCTAATCCATTCTTTCTCTTTTCTTGTCTTTAACAACCAAGAACATTATCAACTGGAAAACTAAATTAAGTTTCACTAGAATGAACTTGAAGGATGAGGTATCTTATTTATCTGTTTTAAGTGGTTATTTTTCAAGTGTCTCACATTTTTTTTAAAAAATTTGACAAGACCGTTGGCCATGACCATGCCTATTGAATTTGAAATGAAACTTAGTCCGCAATGATATTTGGCGAACTACAAAGGAAACACACATGTTATCACCTATAACATGGATTTATTAAGCCCAATGATCACGTAAGGGTGGATCGAATACAAAAACTTCAATAATTTTAAATGACCACCATATTTTATTATGGTACTTTGACAACTCCTACTTTCACATAACTTGTTTTCAAGGGAGACCCCACACCATTGTCAGTAGAGAAATTTTATGATCGCCTTTAGAGACATTTCCTTCTGCCTTTGCGAGTTATTACAAAGTACCATGACATAATGAACATGATTGTCCTTTTGTAAAGAATTTATGTTTTACATTTTTCTTTTTCTTACAACTCTTTCGGTATAGGTTTCTCTTTGGTGGAAACCAAAAGAAAGTTGTTTTATCCTTATTTATTAATTATATGCATTATATATATATATATATATATATATATATATATATATTCTTTTATGTTATTGGTGTTAAGCATTATAACCATGATAATCATGTTCATTCTTTATGGTGCTTTGTGATAACTCGCAAAGGTAGAAAGAGATGTCTCTGAGGAAGATCATAAAATTTCGTCACCAAAAATGGCATGGGGTCTCCCTTAAGAACAAGTTATGTGAAAGTAAGTGTCGCCAACGTACTATAATAAAATATGGTGATTGTCTTTAAAACCATTGAAGTTTCTAAATTCAAATCAACATAATCAATGAGTTAAATAAATCCATTTTAAAGGTGACAACATGGGAGTTAACAATATGGTTCAACTAAATTATTCAAAATCAATAGAAAAAACACGATCTACCTAGTAAAAGTTCTTGTCAAAATTTAGAAGAAAAATGTCACACTTAAAACAACTGAAAATCAACAAATAAGATATCTCATTCTTCAAATTTTTCATGATGAAAGTTACTTTTTTATTTGATAATGTTATTGGTGTTGTCATGCGTTTGTTAAAGGAAAAAAAAAAAAAAGAGAGAGTTAAAGGAAAAATTATGTAAAAAAAAAAGTGGAATGTAAAAAAAAAAGTGTATATATATTTATAGATGTGTGCTCGCAGTGATGTTTGCAACTTTTGGTTGAGCAAATGTTATAATAAATAAGAGATTATGTTATAATAAATAAGAGATGTTTTAGTATTCCAAAAGTCTTTTCACTTTTCAACAATATTAAACAATTAATTTTTGTACAATTTTTAAAATAATAAAAATTTACAAATTTGAAATTGGAAGAGTGATTGAAATGTAAATAATCTATAAATTTTAAATATTTGCAATTGAAGATCATTAAATCATTTGGTACCAGATTTTATAAAATACTCTGCATATATTCAAATTTGCAAAGTGTTATAATTTATTTTTTTTCGAATATATTTTTACTATGAATTAGTAAAAACCAATGAAAACAAAATGAGAATAAACTTCACTAAAGTTATTGGAATATATAAAACCATATTTACAACAATTAAAAAGATTTTTATCTTTACATAGCCTACCAATGGCTTTACATAACTACAGAGAAAATATACTTTCAAAACTATTGAAATTATATAGATATAATGGATTTAGAAATAAATATATATAATATATAATAAAAAATAAATTTATAATTAAATATATATAAAAATATTATCAAAGAACTGAAATTATCAATATATCATTATCTTCAACCACAAGTTTTGTTATGACTACTGTGTGCGGCTGATACCTGACTTTAAGAATCAACAAGCATTCGGCAATTGGTGACGAGGAGAAGTGGGGTTCTATTGGGGGTATTGGAGAAGGGTTTTATATATAACTCTTCAAATTCTATAACAATATTCTAATTGTTACTAATACAAAACGTTACATAAATACTATCAAATAATTTTAATACACATTCAATTCGCATTAAATCTCCATTAAACGTTCATGTATTCAACAGTTTTCTAATTTATTCACCGTTATCCCCAAAGTTAGCGTCTGGTTACTGACTTACTGTTACAATTGACTGATCCACGTGCGGATAACTTTCACCCTTTTCTTGATTTTTCTATTACATTTTTTATTCAAAGAATTGATTACTTCTTTCCGTTGATTCTCTGTTTCTTCTTTTACTCTAGCCAGAGATATAATCTGATGTCTGATTTTTCCATGAAGCTTTAATATTTTTTTATCTGTATCATATCTTAACATAAACCAACATATTATCATCTTAGAAAAACCCGTGACTAGATCAGTTTATGATCCGAAATTCCTAAAAAAAAAAAACAATATTATCTTAGAAAAAGGAGATATGAGTAATTTAATTTTTTAATTGTGATTTGAGATATCATGTGAATTTTTTCTACGGGTGCCAATGTGGGCTGACCTGTCCTGCGTAGGCTTGTCCCGTACTTGGCCTGCAAAAAGTGGTTGGATTGGTCCGTCTTGCATAGAATTTGCGAGCTGATTTTTTTAGTTTGTCCCACATAAGGGTTGGTCTGCGTATCTACGACCAGTCCGCATAAGAAATATTTATTAAAAAAATAATTTTTTAAATAAAATTTTTGATTTTTGATTTGTTTAAATACATTAGGTAAATTGTCTCATAATATTATTTTCATGAAACATGCATAGTAAGATGTTATTAAAAATTTCAGAATGTAAAATATGAGACTACATGAAGAAAATATGAAAGTGTAGAAAAAAAATTATATATTTTAAAGTTATGCGGGTCAACCCGTCCCGCTCCGCACTTGACCCGCACGGACTACGAATTATGCGGGACAGACCTAAGCGGACCAGCGAACTGAAATAAGCAGTCCACCCATCATTTGTTTCAGAGGACCGGCCCGCCTCACTTTATCATCCTAATTTTTTCGTATAAATTTAACAAAACTAATATATTATTATTATTGTACCTATCCTGCACCTTACCCGAATGACGACAGGACATATCTGGATGTCGTTATAACTTCCATAAGTCGGTAACCAAGTCATGATTAACAATTATACAATGAAAATTCTACATGACTAAAACGACAAATCATTGGAGAACGGCTAATTAATGTTAAGCGGTTAATTTGCTAAACTACTAGTCAATGGTTATAATTAAACTAATCAATTATTATATTTAGTTATTTAAGTCATGATTAATTATCATCACGTAAACACCAATAAATAAAAATGAATATTAAGAAGTATACACATAACTCTTTTCTCACCCTATTATATTTTATCACTTTAAAAAATATTATTATTGTGAATGATATGCAGCTGATATCACCTCAAAATAATAAAATGACATAAAAGAAATGAAATAGCTAACACAAGTCATGCAGTGAATACATGTCCACTTCGAATTCTGTAGATGTCATATTGACTTCAGTGTGAAAGTTTGCGGAAACAATGTCAGAAAATTTCAAGAAAACACTCAACTATCATACACGTTCGAATGATATTGAGTTATTAATGCAAGGCATCCTCCTTGTACTTGATGTGGGTAGGACAATGGCATAGAAATTCACTACAACTTCCAGAGATTGGGAAGGTTCAAGGTGAGACCTCATAAGTAAATCAGGACGACTTATAGTATTTTGTTGGTACAAATGGCATCTTTGTAACAACTCCTTCATTAGACTTTCCTCGAATAATAATCTGTACTTTGGTGCCTGCCTTGTGCAATCCTGATTTTACATATCCCATGGCAATGTTCTTCTTGAGGCAAGGGCTGAATCCGCCACTGGTGATCTCCCCAATGGTGTTCCCCCCTTCATCTTGAATCTCACTGTGGCTTCTCGGAGGAGGGCCAGAAGAAAAGAAACCAGCACGCCTGATCTTAGGACCTTCTTCAAGCTGTTTTAGTATAACATCAGCTCCTAGAAAACCCCCTTCTGCTCTCCTTCTCTTCCCTATGGCCCATGTCAGTCCTGCCTCAATAGGTGTAATGTGCTGTTCTAAGTCATTGCCATATAAACACAATCCAGCTTCAAGACGAAGACTATCTCGAGCACCTAATCCTGTCAGCCTTATCTTCCCTTCAGATTTTTCCAGAATTGCCTTGGAAAGATCCACTGCACTCTCGGAGGGAATTGATATTTCAAATCCATCTTCCCCAGTATACCTGAAATTCTCTATAAAGAGGGTGTTATTATGCATAGTACTACCATTGGGATCAAGCATTCTGCCATTAGATAACAACAGAAAAGAACTAACTGAAATTATCAAATTACAGTCACTAAATAACTATAAGGAAAGTTTTTTAACATTGATGAAGCGAAAGTGATACATACAAGAGAGAATTTCACGTAGCATTAATACATCTCACTTGAGCTTTACAAGGTGAATTGCTAATGTTACTGAAAGAAAACCACATGAAAGTATACCCTGTTCTTGTGAGAAAGCACTGCACACCATTGATGTCCAACACACGGAATTCCCCAAAGTACATCTTGCTTAAATCCTCTTTCGTCAGGTGTTGAAGAACTGGAGCAGCAAGGGGACCCTGCTACAAAGGAAATATTGGTTATTTGTTAATTTTAAAGTGAAGAACAGTTCATTGATTTAAAACTCCCTCAATTCAGTAGTCAGTTTAAAAGAGAGTATTCTTTCAAGTTGAAATTTCACACGATCTTGTCATAGGAAAATTTTATGTGCCTTTCTCTTCATAGGTTTTAAATAGGTGGGGCTAATAGCATATAATATTAAGAGAGAGATGAACACCATTTTTCACACGACAAGTTATGGGAAAGATATACGAGCAGTGTGGTGCAATTACAAAACATCCAACTATGTACAGGGCAGGTGAGATGATAGTAGACTGAAGTAGTACTCTAAAAAATAACACCAAAATGGAGGTTGTTAACTCAATAGCAGCAAGCTCAAAGTGTGTGTCATGATGTAAATGTACAAGAGTGTGATATGTGACCTGCAGAGCAAGAAGAGATCTCTCATCATGGATGTGCCATGACACATCACCACCTTTTGCCTTGAATGCCTTCATATGCTCCTCAATATGAGCCAGATCTTTATCCCTACACCCAGCATTCACAACCAAGTATATGTGGTCATCTTTTACCTTGGTAATCACTGAATCATCAATTGCCCCTCCTTTTTCATTTGTGAAGACAGTCAATGAACCAGCTCCAGGGGCAAGCCCAGCAACATCAGCAATAACAAGCTTTTCAAGGAATTGGACAGAGTCCTTTCCCTTGAGGCTTAGCCCGCACATATGAGAAACATCAAAAAGGCTACCATTCTCCCTACAGTTTAGGGTCGAGTCCATGATTGAGTCCTTGTATTGAATTGGCATGCTCCATCCAGCAAATGGCACCATCTTCCCTCCATTAGCCACATGGAAATCATAAAGAACTGTCCTTTTCAGCTCCGCTTCATTGGCAAAATACCGACAAGCAACAGTCTTCTTATCACCGTGGGCAAGACGGCGAGTGATTGATTGCCCAACTTGCCACAAGCTCCCTCTCATTTTACGTTATCTGCGGAATAAAAAGAGTTCAATTTCAAAATTGTTTATCTACACACAGCATAACTTCTATTCAATGATACTTGATTAATTGGGGGGTCAAAGAAATTCATGTCATCTAATCCCTCTTTCCAAAAGGGGCAAAATTTCCAAGTTAAAAATTGAAACAAAACATGTTGTTTAATGCCATTTAATCGAGATGTTGTCCAAGTTCTAGAAATGATCAAAACTTAGCAGAAACAAAAAAAAAAAAAGAGGCTAATGGCCACTGGCCAGATTCATAGGTGGAACTTATGAGAACAATAATTCCATTTCTTCACTTACACCAGAAGTGGGCAAAGTTCATTTTATCAGTCAATGAAATAAAGTCCGTAAGATAATCGTAAGTAAAATTCCAAACATAAAGCGTCGTAGAAAACCTCTAGCAAACGCATTGTAGAACTGAAAACCTGAATCAAGATATCATCAATGTGACGCCGCAAATAATTACGAAACATCTGATAATTACAAGAACAAATGAATTCAAAGAGGTTCTTATCACCAACAGCATTACATAACATAACACCCCGCGCGGCCAGAAACTCGATAAGATCAAATCTCTATTTAATGTCTAGATCCAAATTTCAATTCCAGATTCATCAAAATCATCACAAACTCAAACAATCCAAGAAAAAAAAGATACAGATCACGGTATGCTAGGTGAAGCAAAGACAAGTACATATGGGAAAATGCAAGGATGGGAGAGACAAAAGAAGGGTAAAGGCACTTACATGGTTTTCTTTGGTGTGTGAATCTATTCAGAATTGTGGAAATCTGGGTGCAAGAAAAGGCATCGGGAGTGCAAAACAGAAGGATCTGAAAAACAAACTTTATATATATATATATATATATATATATATATATATATCTGAATGGAATATACAAGGCTAGCTTATATGCTGCAATTGGACGCGTTCGAATAAAGAAAAACATAAAAAATTAAAAAGAAATAAAATGGGGTTGGTTTGTGAGTGAGTGTGAGTGAATATGTTGAGGCTTAAGAATTGAGGTACCCCATTATTAACAAGTGGTATGAACAAAACCAGACACGAGTTTACCTTGTCTTGTTCTTTCCTTTTTTATGCAGTCGATGTTCAGGTGTTGCTCAATCATAGTATGCTTTCTATGCACCTCAAGCATCCTATGGTCCTAGGATGCCAATTACCACGTTGTACAGTTTGTGCCGATGATCTTGTCCGAGGTTTACTATACAGTGGAACCTACTTAACATTGAAAATCTAAACGATGATAATAACTTTATACTCCCAACAAAATACTAATATTTATAATAAAGAAAAAATTAAAATATTGAAAAAAAATTCTTAAGCGAAATATAAAATATTAAAATATTTTTTAAAATTAATTTTTTTTATAAATAATTAAAATATTAATATTTATTGGGATGTAGGGTGGATTGTTTGGATTATAGATTATGGATAATGATATATGGACAACTCCAATTTTTTATACAACTACATTACAATTCCCAAAACTATTATTTTGATATTTTTTTATATCAATTAATTACAAGTTTACCCTTTATTATATATATTTATTTCTAAATCCATCACATCAAGAATTGTATATAATTCATAGAGTTGGCAAACTATCATTTTCTATAAATTATAGATTCCTTAAAAAAAACAAAATTATGCATTCATACTTGAAAACTTAAAACTAGGACCTAAGAAAAAGTATTAGCATCAATTAATAAGCAAATAATTTTTTATCAAAAATCTTATTAAAATACTTTGAGAACTATATGAAAATATATAAATATTTTCTAATTTTTTTATATTTTAACAAGTAAAATATAACTTTATTGAATTATCTAGTAGGTGGATATTACCTACGAACTAGAGTTGGTGGGTAATTATTGTTTGCGTTATTCAAAGACATACATGTTTTTAAGGTAAGTTACCGACGTCCGTATTATATATGGATTTTTTTTTGTAAATAATGCTGATTTACCTATGAATTTTGGTTATTACCTACAAAATTCTTCCGTAGATAAAATGGATTTTTCTTGTAGTGAAAGATCTTCTAATAAAAAGTTACACACAATGATTTTTAATTGAAAATAACAATGTAAAAAAAAATCTGTTCTTTTTCTTCTTATTTTCTATGTATAATTATTTATGTTACTCATGTAATAATATAAAATTGACATAGAGTTATGTGAAATATAATCATCCATCATTATTATCAATTTGATTTTATATCAATGGTCAATATATTTACTCTATACTCCTTTATTAGATGTCATTTTAGTTAGGATAGAATGCATATATTTTGTATTAGGATTTAGTGTTTGTTATGTTGTTTTTCATCTTTAATTGCCTATTACACATTTGGTAATTTGTTTCATATGAGAGTATTTCTCCATTACTAGAGGTGTTGAAGGAGTCTTTTAAATGCACGTTGCGTGTGAAAGCTTGAAGCACTGAGATTATAAAAAGGAAAATCCTAGGGAAAGATACAAATTTAACATAATTCCATATCTTTTATCTGTTCATGAAAACATTTAAACAATATTTACTATCTTAAATAAAAGTACAATGGACAAAATTAAGAAAATCATTACATGTTTTTTCAGGAAAGCACAAACTTAAGAAAATGGTATGTCATTACATAAGGGTCTCTTCTACTTATTGGAACTTTCTCTCTTCATAAAAGTCCTATTTTACATTAGTATCAAATAACTCCATTAATAAGTGTGATTCAATCTTCTTATCATTATGACATTGAAATTATCTATTTTACTACTTCTTCAAATGCATTGTTTAATTTTTCACTCATTTATATTGTTATTATTTGAGAATTAAATAAATTAAAGGGGTTTGATAACGAATGATATTTAGTCGGATAAGGAATGATATTTGTGATATTTGATGATATAGTGATCAATAGTGTTTTGAATCACCCTGGTTAACATACAATAACAAATAGTTTTGAATAGTCGGTTTAAAACATGAAAATATGAGTCTGGAAGGCATTGATGAAGTTTGGGGTTCCTAAGGATGATCGGTGATCTTTGCTCCGCTGGTTCCCATACCAAAACCAAATCCCATGCCCATGCCAAATCCAATTCCAATGTCATTGTTAACACCATGATCGTTGCTTGAACCTTTGTTATTACTGCCATCCTTACTTCTCTCTCCCATTCCACCCATGCCCATGCCACCTCCAAAGCCACTACCATGACCATACCCTTCATTACCACCTCCACCACCACTTCCCCCTCCGCCTCCTCCTCCTCCTCCTCCTCCTCCTCCTCCTCCTATGCCGCCATTGCTTGTACCTCCACCGTAACCACTACCATAACCATGACCTTGCCCTTCACTGCCCTCTCCACTCCCACCACCACCTCCTCCTCCTCCTCCCATACCACTCACACCACTACCAACACCTGCACCATAGCCACTTCCATAGCCTTGGCCTCCATTCCCACCACCACTACCACCTCCACCTCCTCCTCCACCACCACCACCTTCTCCCATGCCAACTGCTGCTACACCTGCACCTCCACCAAAACCACTACCATGACCTTGTCCTCCATTGCCAACACCACCACCTTCACCACCGCCGCCACCGCCGCCACCTCCGCCTCCTTTACTGCCTACCCCTCCACCTTCACCAAAACCATTACCATGACCTTGTCCTTCGTTACCAACACCATCACCTCCCCCGCCTCCTCCCCCACCTCCTCCTATGCCTCCTATTCCTTGACCTGCACCAAAACCACTACCATGACCTTGCCCTCCATTACCAACCCCTCCCCCTTCACCTCCACCTCCACCTGCACCTCCACCACCACCACTACCTCCTCCTGTGGCTCCCACTCCTCCACCTGCACCATAACCACTGCCATGACCTTGTCCTTCATTGCCAGCTCCCCCACCTTCACCTCCACCTCCACCTCCACCTCCTCCTATGCCGCCCATTGCTCCACCTACACCAAAACCATTGCCATAACCTTGCCCTTCGTTGCCAGCTCCTCCACCTTCACCTCCACCTCCCCCACCTCCACCTCCACCTCCCATGTTTCCCATTCCTCCCCCTTCACCAAAACCACTACCGTGACCTTGCCCTTGGTTTCCAACTCCTTCACCTTCCCCTCCACCACCACCACCACCACCACCTCGTCCTCCTCCTCCTATGCCACTTACTCCTTCACCTGCACCAAAACCACTACCGTAACCTTGCGCTCCTCTAGAGCCACTTCCACCTCCTCCTCCTCCTCCTCCCCCACCCCCTTGTCCTCCATTAACCCCACCTACACCAAAGCCAGCACCAAACCCTCTACCTTGACCTATTCCTCCTATACCATTACTTGAGCCACCGCCTCCGCCGCCACCACCACCGCCTCCACCTCCTCCTCCATCATGCCCAACGCTCACCCCAGCACCAAATCCACTACCATGACCATACCCCACACCGTTTTCACCAAAACCTCCACCCTCTCCTCCACCACCACCTCCACCGTTTCCTTCACTTTCACCATACCCCTCACCTTGTCCATAACCCCTGCCAACTCCTCCACTGGGAATATGAACTTCTGCATTATCTTCATCGTTCTGAGATTCGCTACCACTTTTTCCAAAGAAACTGCCACAACCCCTCCAACTTGTATACGAGCAATAATTATCACCACCAGCCTTCCATCGATTAGGATCAGCATGATTTCTACCATCAACATACATCCCATGACCAACACCACTCATCGAAGCACAAAATGTGCCCCACACAACTAGAACCAAGTACAAAAACTTAGCAGTAGCACCACTCATTTCTTTTTACGTATATAAGCAGAGCTGACTAAACAACTTACTTGCTTGACGTTATTGGTTATGATGTCCCCTTTATATAGGAAACACATCTATTAAAATAAACATCAATGGGCAAGAAAATTGAACATCCAAGTCAAGAAAGGTCCAGTAATTTTCTTGCTTGGTCAACCATGGCCGCCTGAAAATATGACACAAGTTTAGACCAATCATAAATTTATGTCTATCTAATAATAATCCAAGACCTTCTTCCCATGATTGTTGGTGATGTTTCTTTTTAATATAAAGTATACAAAGCTCCAGTTAGACAGCATTATACTGTAGCCAATAATTATATATAGTGGAGTTGGTGACAGTATCATCTCCTAATATATCAGAAGAAACAAAGATATTCAAGTTTGATTATACGCCATCCATGACTTATCATTTCGATTCAAAAACTGCTTCTGAATCTAATATTAATCAGTGCTCACTTGTCTTTAATTAATTGACAAAATAATTGGAGGCACATTAATCACCACCTATCACATGAGCAAAAAAATGCAAGAACTGCAATGTGGGTACCATGTGACTAATTAAAAATATTGAGTTTTGGTTACTGACATTTGTTCATTTCGATACAGACTATGTTTGCTTTAGTAGTGGCTTACTAAACACTGAAGTCTACGCCCAGCAAAATACAAGCAAATCCCCACTTGCAGCAATCCTAAAATTTCTTCATGGAACAAGTTGGAAGACAGCTTGATGTTTTAGTGACCAACTTAACTACTATCAATAAATATATAGGTTAACAAATTGCTCTGCATATTGTGATTCTTAATTTAATCAGTGTAAGTTTAATAAAACATTTTATGGTCTAAATATCGTGAATTTTCAAATTTTATTATTCAATATTTTTTTGTGAATTTTACCATTACATTTTTTTAATTTTCCCACATTTTATTTATCCTTTTTACACAAATTTTAAAACAAATTAAGAGATTAATTTTGTCGTTAATTTTTATAAAACAACGTGGTTGATCTGTTTCCTTGAAATAAATAAAAAATAAAAAACTAATAATACATTGTGACCTCTCAGAAATTTAGCAGAGTGTGTAAAATGCGAAATTAAATCTTTTATGAAAAAGAATAAAGTTTCTTTATATTGTGAGTTTTATGTATGTTAACGTTGTTAACTTGCAGGTTTTCTGGTTGACTAATTGAAATACAAGGGAGTATGGACGAAAAAGTGAATTACTTTTTTCTAATAAAAAGATTCAATCATTGTGAAGTGCAAGAATGAAACAGACTTCATTGCTTCCTTTTTGGGTATAAAATAGATGGGTTTGTAATATGGAGTTAGATCTTATGTGTGTCATGATAATTGGTTGTTGGAGCATAATCTTATTTTCTAAGATCTGCTGCTTCTAATATCTGTCACTTTATACGTAAGAAAAAAAACTAGGAAAGCACTATATGCAATGAAGCACGTTCCTATTTATCAAATTATGAACAGTGTACAACTTTTCATCTGACACAAATTTTTTACATATCATCGAGAGGCCCAAAATCTTCTGAAGATCTTACTTGTTAGCTAGAGATTTTTATTCCTTTGTAAGTCTTGTCATTTTCGGACAAAGTAAATCTTAATCAGTTTATTAAGACTTTTGGTATTTGGTTAAAGCTCAACCACTTCTATAATTGCATGAATATAATTTCTCAAGGTGGGATACAGTCTCTGCTACAACATAATTGATTAAAGTTGTTGATCCAATCATAACATGTATTTTCAGACCAAGTTCGATTAATCATTTGCTTACATTCTTAGAAAATATTCAACCCATTTTCTTAGGCAACATAAATATGATTCTTTGTTCTCTTTAAAAGAAGTGTCTTCAATATTCTATAAATTGGCAAATGTTTCATTGTAAAAATTAGATTATTGAATACTTGTACTAATCTATACAGTATACTTATTTTAATCATCTGCTAAATATATTAGACTACAAAATTTACTTAAGGTCAACCCATATATATATCTATATATATATATATATATATATAAATTATTGTTCAGATCTATTCAATTTTATCCTGTCTTAATTCAATTACATTCATGAAGCTGTTATCTTGTACACAGACATTTTGGTTTTGGGATGATATGTGAATTCGCCACTTAGAATTTTTACATATACGTTCAGATAGTGAAATTGAAATTATATATATTTTATATGATTGAAGAAATTTCTTCGTAAATATTTCTAAGAATAAAATTGTTCTTACATAAAGTGAACTTTCCTTACTTCAGTGTCATATCTTTGATTTTTAATCATTTGTTTGGTTGTTTTTTCAACATACGATTATCACGTAATAATTGTCTAATGATATTTTTAATTAATTTTTATGATAAAGGATGATCGGGATGCTGATTAATCGGTGTATACGAGTGTTCCGTTTCGATAGTATAAAAATGAAATTAGTTTTTATAAACTAAATGGTAAAATTTATTTTTTATTAATTCTTTAAAATTATATTTTTATCTTACATAAATTAATTTGACTTATGATTTTTTAAAAGTTCTTCTAAAAATGTTTATGAAAATTATTCATTCAAAATCATATCCTTAATTTTATTTTCGTTTTAGCTTCAACTTGTTTCCAATATACCAGTGGGTGGATATGATGGTATGGTGCATCAAGATCCAAAAATGTTATTTTCACGAGAAAAACAAAGAGGTTAATCAAATTAGGTATTGTATGTTGATAGTAGTTGTAGGTGAATTGTGAAAATAAAGAAATAAAAAGATTTTCAAGAATGGACGTGTAGACTACATTGAAATTTTTACAATGGTGTAATTGTAGGTTTGGTTATGAGTTACTTCGAATGTACATTTAGCATGTTTCTCTTATTCTAATTGATTTTTGAAAACTTTGATATGGATGAAAACGGTCAAAAAAGAAAATGGTAGAGGAGCTAGGTTGGGTGACCAGGGTTTCTTAATGTAAGAGGTGATGTTTTTTTTTTTAATACGAGGTAGACGCCGTAATTTTTATGTTACGAAATCTTTTGCAAAAAGACGTTAAAGCAAAGTTTTAAGTTGAATGATGTCTTTGTTTTTTTTATAAAGGTTAAAGTATTTCTAAAATATCTCAATTATTTTGTTTTTAATAAAGAGAAAATAAACATCTGCATATTATTTTTTATTTTTAATATTTACAAAAAAAATTATTTAAATTTTTACATTTAATATCATTAAATATATTAATAATAAGTTGACTAAATTATTTATAATTAAAAAAATATTAATTGGATATGTTTATGTTTAATCTCTTATCCATATCAATTTTAACCATTTATAAAAATCAAAACTGATATTATTCTATTTTTTTGAACTTGGAACTTGAAAAACAATAACAAAATACGGAAATTTTTAAGATATAGTGTTATGGAGCTTATTCATAAATGCTCTACCAATGCCTGCCCCACCCCCACAACCAAATCCTCCATTTCCACCATTATATCCTCCTCCCTTTCCATTATCACCACCACCACCACCCCCAAATCCTCCGTTTCCAGTACCACCACTACCACTTCCGCCTCCATATCCTCCGTTCCCACCACCAAAACCTCCATTTCCACCTCCTCCACCTCCGCCTCCGCCTCCAAATCCTCCATTTCCACCCCCTCCACCTCCGCCTCCAAATCCTCCACTTCCACCTCCTCCACCTCCGCCTCCAAATCCTCCACTTCCACCCCCGTATCCACCCCCTATCCCACCCCCATAACCACCATTCCCTCCACCGCCACCAATGACGTCGGCGGAGCCACCACCACCCCCATAAGCATCGAAATGGTGAAAAAGTGGCTTATCCTCACGAAACCCCCCAAGCTTTCTGGCCTGGCAGCGGATAATTGCTAAAAGAAAAGCAAGCAAAAGCAATTTGGAAAACATGACTACTGTCTATAAAGGCAATATATGCTTTATGAGATAAGAAGGGAATGTCCCCCCCCAACATACATATAATACATAAATCTTCCACTACTCTCACACAACAAAATTCTGCCGCTCTACGTTTAAACTTTGCAGTTGCCCCACGCATTCCCTGCTCCAACACCTAATCTTTACTTCCAACAATAAACTCATTTTTCTAATATATTTATTTTCTTTCAATACTAACTTTTCTACACAATAGAATTTTGTCTAAACAAAACAAAATCCTTTTTAAAAAGAAAAAGATAAATGTTAAATAATCGCTTTTCTTATTTATAAATAGTAACCTGTAATGCTGATTGAAAAATAAAAATACCATATTTCCGAATAAATAAATATATTTACTATTATATATACCAACTCAGAAAAAATTTAAGGCTTGTTTTCTAAAGTAACTAAAAACCGGCAAAACCATACTTGATAAATCAGATAGCAAAATTTAAAACTTAAACAATTAATAAAACTAAATAGTAACAAATCAAATTAAGACAAGCTGTGCAGTTTCGGATGCACCGCATACTAATAATATTATTCATAACTCTATACTAATCAGTACTATATAGGTTCTTAATAATTAGAACACTTTGTAGTAAATAAGTACTTGTAATCAGAAAATGATCCGAACTGAAGTAGCGTTAATTAGCATTACAATTTCCTCCGACTCCGGCTGCCACCAAGTGTTTTCGAGACATTGATTAAGAAATCAATAAATAAAATAGATAATTTGTTTATGAAAATATTCTAAATTTCTTAATGAATGTCGGAAGAGCACTCGAGAGCAGTATTGTTGTTTTTTTGAAAAGTGATGGCGATGCAGCGTTTGTAGTGTAGTTGTAGGAACGAAATATATGTAAATGAGAAAAAGAAAAGGTAGAATGTTATGATTATGTGCATGATTCTAAGAGAGCGTGAGCTCAAGAGAGACATCATTGGCATCTGGACCAGTGTGGCTGCGATTGAAGAATGAATGTGAATTAACCCTGGAACTCACTGATAAGGACACTGTGCGTTCACCCTCTCTCTCTCCTCCTCCTCCTCCTCCTATGGCACTAGTACTTCTGTCTTGGAATCTTTCATGCTCTCTTTCGTATCCGGTGGCACCCCCTAGTGACACCTTTTCAGGAGCCATTTTATCCTCCTAAAAAACAAAAGGGAATAAACTGTTCATTCAGCATTGTATAATAATAATTATCCTATAACTTGTTTCAATTCAATTAGTACTGTGCATGTATAATTATGTGTGTGGGGGCATGCTCAAAATCAACGAGACACTAATGAGAAGAAGGAGTTACTTACTTCAACAGTCTGGTCACTGAGAAGACCCTCGAAGATGATGTAGGAGTGCATCGTCTCTTCATTGCCGTTACAACCTATAATCGATTTACCCCCTTGCTTTCCACTGTAACTCCCTTCCTCGTAATCATTCCTGCCATAACAAAACAAATTATACTCACTTTCTTAAACGTACACTCTATATATATCTCTGTTGTTGGCCTAATTTTTTACAATGTTCACAATTAAATCAAATAAACATTCAAAAACAGAAGTGTTACAAACATACCTTTTAAGTCATTCTAAACATTTCTTTATTAATCCAAAAAATATACTAATGCTTATATATACTGTTTATCAAGTAAATTCATTTTTCACTGGTTTATCTTAAAAATAATACAAAACAAACACACATGATACTGACACACACAGCCTAACATATACGTAAAAGAAAAATATGTGATGCTGATTTTTCTAACCAACTATATTTTTTACTTGTGCCTGATTTCAAAACTCCAACAGTTTTTGCAATTTAAAAAACAACTCTAGAAAAAAAAAAGACAAGTTATAAAATTTAAAAATAATATATAGACAGTGTGAAAAGAGAGGAATGGTAAAAAGGAAAATAAATGGAACGAGAAATACCACTGAGCATGGATTGGAACAAGGTCTTCCGTGCGGCTTCTTTGGTGAGGATTCTGCTGGGCGTACCTTGGGCCCAGAGTTGAGAATGTGGAAGCTGGAAACTCTGGAGCCACATCATTCTTATTTGCACCTATTACAAAAAAATAATAAATTATAATTCATTGTAAAATGTAGTGGGGTTAAGAAAACGTTCTAACACGTATTATTAATTATTAATACATATAATAACAATATAATATAATATAATATAATCCTTTTGAATAGTTCCACTTCAGTAACCGAGCTCATGAAAAAAATGTGTAACAGTAACCAACGTTAAAAGTTAATTGTTTGGGAACAAAATCCTGAAGAATATTTGACGTTACTTTCGTTTTCTTGGTGACGGAAAAAGGGTCCACTGCCCCTGGATGGTTGATATATATTCTTTTCAGTGTTTACAGATCTAATTTCCTCTATTGAACCAAACAAAATGTCTAACGTTGTCTACACCTAGCTATTTCTTCCTTATACATGATGCATACATCTGTGGCATGAGAACTTGCACATAAGTAACTGATGCACAGTACAATTATATACCTTGACTCATCTGCTCGTGCTTCATGCTCCTGTACATCTGTCATCAATACACCAGGATTTTCAAATTTTAAGACTAACAATTAATTATGAAGGAGTTCATTCTTTATCAGGACATTTTTTTTATCTTTCAAAAACAGATAAATTAAATAAAGAAAGAGAAAACAGGAAGTGAAGTGATTACGCCTTTTCCCCCCCATAACTTTATTCGTGGTTGTGGAGAAAAGAGTAACCTGAAGGTGGCTTTTGACATGAGATATGGTAAGCCCCTTTACATTCATGAGCTGTAAAACCAACTTTGGTGTGGCCCCTGTAAATCCAAATCAATACCACTCAAAACAAAAAGGTTCACCAATCAAACATGCCAATTGAAAATTAAGCCTTTTGTTAGTCAAAAATCAAACTTTAACACATATAAATGTAATAGAACATGAGAGTTGCGTAAAGACGCTAATCTTTTTACGAGATAACCGATGTTTGAACCTTGGTTAAGAAAAGTGGTGATCAACCTGATTGTGAGTGGAATGTACGTGAAAACCAGAAATGACATGTATGTAAATGTAAAAAAAGCTTACTGTCTTCTCCTCCAAGTCTTTGAACTGCATGCACGAAGCAGCGATGGAGATCTGGTGTCCAACGAAGCCTGGGCATTTTTGATCGAACATAAGGCCTAACCATAGGAGTTTTGAGGCTTATCTCAGGAAGGTGGTGAGAAGCAAAACGGCGGCGAGGAGGCCTTTGCTGAGGAGGGTTATTATTATGATCAACAAGAGTGGTGATGAGAGAAGAGGAAGAAGAAGACATGGTTGAAGGTGGGGAGCGTTTGAGAGAGCAGAGATCGGTCTCAGCAGCTTGAGGCTTCATTGAATTGTGTTGAGTTTAGGTGAGTTATTGTAGAGGGGAGAGAGGAGAGGAAGAAGGGTGGTGGTCTGTGAAGAAACAAAAGAGAATAAATACTAAGCAAGAGTGTGTGGCAGAAAGGGTTGTCCTTTAGTGCAGCTTTTGTTACCCCTCTTGGAAGGGTCAGTTTAGTCCTAGAGAGGTTCGATGGATAAAAGGAAAACTAGAGACACGGAAACTCAGAAACCAAAAATTGTTCAAAAATGGCTTCATGATTGGGTGAAAATGAAAGGTTAAAAAGTGAAAGGGCCTTGAATCAGAAGAGGTCTTTGTGATATCATTTTCTTTAGACATTCCCTTGGGTCTTTTCCAGACATTCTTTGTCTCTTAAGGAAAAGAATCACCTGCATACTTCTTTATTATTATAAATACAATTCAGGAACTACACCTACCCATGTAAATACTACTGTATTACCACACCTCAAGCCAAAAATATACTTCATTACACCCAAACAAAGGTTCATTTTTATATACTCCACGTCACTATAAAAATTACCGTCTCATCACTTAAATTTAAAATACTTATTACAAATTTACTCATTTTAAACGGTCTAACACTTCATCATTCATGTAATATCTTTATACATTTACATTTTAATTAAATATAATAATAATATCCAACGTGATTCCTCCTATAATTTAAGCGAATCGTTCATAATATATTTGTAACACTCTTTTTCTAGTACTTTATTTTCTAATGCATAACACTAAACACACTCAAATTCTCTTTGTTTTTCATCACATTCCTTATGTTTACCAACTTCTCTTCTTCTTTACTCTATTTTATCTTTTCACACAGATTTCAAAAGTCAAGTATCATTACTCATTTTTTTATTAGTTGAAACTTAAACTAAAAGAATCATTAATGAAATTCATTAAATAAGGAGTAGACAAATTTATGATTTTTTGAATAAAATTCAATGAACTATAAAGAATGTATTTAAAAACTAACGTTAGATCACTTGTTACTAACATTTATGAATATATATTTTTTTCAATGCTATGGGACATAATTAGATTTTTTTCAACTAATTATAATAATGAAGGATTAAGGTGATACACGACAAATAAAAGTTATTTATTTAAGTTAAAATAAAACTATTAGCCGGAAAATAATATACATGGTGGAAATAGCATACTGATAATGAATTCTGAGTTTAAATATATGTGAAAGTGTTGTACCAACTTATAATGAAGGATTAAGGTGATAGATGATAAATAAAAGTAATTTATTTAAGTCAAAATCAAACTTTTAGCCAAAAAATAATATATGTGACAGAAATAGCTGACTGAAAATGAATTGAGTTAAACATATCTGAAAGAGTTGTACTAACATATAATGAAAGATTAAGGTGATAGATGACAAATACAAGTAATTTATTTAAGTCAAAATCAAACTTTAAGCCGAAAAATAATATGTGACGAAAATAACGGACTGATAATGAATTCAAGTTAAAACATACCTGAAAGAGTTGTACTAACTTATAATACGTGACGAAAATAGCGGACTGATAATGAATTCGGGTTAAAACATATCTGAAAGAGTTTTCCTAACTTATAATGAAGGATTAAGGTGATAGATGACAAATAAAAGTAATTTATTTAAGTCAAAATAAATCTTTTAGCCAGAAAATAATATACGTGGCGAAAATAGCAGACTAGTAATGAATTCAAGTTAAAAGTACGTGCCTGAAAGAAAGAAATGTACTAACTTATAAAGACATGTAACATAAGTAATATTGAATGTTTTAGATAAAGCAACAACGTTACAATAGTCATAACTATTATTTAATGAATGAAATTCATTAAATAAGGAGTAGACAATTTTATGATTTTGAATAAAATTCAATGAACTATAAAGAATGTATTTAAAAACTAACGTTAGATCACGTGTTACTAACATTTATGAATGTATTTTTTTTTTCAATGCTATGGGACATAATTACGTTTTTTTTCAATTAATTATAATAATGAAGGATTAAGGTGATAGACGACAAATAAAAATAATTTATTTAAGTTAAAATGAAACTTTTTAGCCAAAAAATAATATATGTGGTGGAAATAGCGGACTGGTAATGAATTCGAGTTAAAAGATATGTGAAAGTGTCGTACTAACTTATAATGGAGGATTAAAGTGATAGATGATGAATAAAAGTAATTTATTTAAGTTAAAATCAAACTTTTAGCCAAAAAATAATATACGTGACGGAAATAGCTGACTGAAAATGAATTCGAGATAAAACATACCTGAAAGAGTTGTATTAACTTATAATGAATGATTAAGGTGATAGATGACAAATAAAAATAATTTATTTAAGTCAAAATGAACTTTTAGCCGTAAAATAATATACGTGACGAAAATAACGGACTGGTAATGAATTCGAGTTAAAACATATCTGAAAGAGTTGTCCTAACTTATAATGAAGGATTAAGGTGATAGATGACAAATAAAAGTAATTTATTTAAGTCAAAGTGAATCTTTTAGTCAGAAAATAATATACGTGGCAAAAATAGCAGACTAGTAATGAATTCGAGTTAAAACGTACGTACCTGAAAGAAATGTAGTAACTTATAAATACATGTGACATAAGTAATATTGAATGTTTTAGATAAATCAACAACGATAGTCGTAACTACCATATCTATATGTCGATAAAGTCCAAATTGTATCATAAAATGTGTCAGAAATTCAAATATAAATTAGAAGTAACACATTGAATGAGTATAAATGAGATAAGTATTATATAAAAAAACGCTCATAAATTTATTCTCTCTATTTTTGGGTTGAAGATGATATCAAGATTTATAATATTTGAATTCACTCATGACTCCCAAGTGATATGGAATAAAGAGTCACTGTGGATAATACCAAAAGCTTATGTGTTGATGTCATCATATTCTTTGGGCTGATAAAATGAGACAAGTGTTGCCACATAGACATGCTTTGCATGACGGAGTTTCCTCCCATTCATACACCTAGTTAAGGAGGAGTTACTCGTCATTGGTGGGCATGCATGGAAATTTCTTCACATGATGCCAAAATGCTTGAACTGAAATCAGGTGTGTTTCTACCTGAGAGTGAGACCTCTCTCTCGTTGTTTTTCTCCACATTGTTTAAACGTAAACACATTTAGGGATAGGTGTTGGATGGGTTGGAATGACACTAAATGAATTGTGAAGGAATGGCATGGAGAAGATGGAGGACCGGATTCAAAGGTTGTCTAGCTGAGATTTCAATGAAATTGTTGAAATCAAGTTTGAATTGAAATCTATATTATATTAGATAAAACAAATGAGTAAAAAAACAATATATAAAAAGAATTCAAAAATATATTATTTTAAAATTTTGAGTTAAGAATGATATTATGATATTTTATATGAATTTATTCATCACTTATTAATGTGGAATCTCCCCTTCTTTCTCAACAATTTAAAATTTTGATAATAGAATTGCATGCATTCGAGTCTAAAATTGTCTTAACTTTAGTACTTCAAAAATCAAAGAACACATTCAACAACACATTACATGAAGATGGTAGAGAAAAGTCACAAATTTTATTATATAAATAAGTGTATAATTCTTCTTATAAATTAATTTTTTTTAGAATGAATTAGATTTAAAATTCCTTAATATGTTGCATTAAAACTTTTTTTAATGTAATTTATTTGATCTTATCACGTTAATATTAGAACACCTTACAAATACAATTCTTCCAATTAAAAAATATGTTAAAGATCTTATATTTATTAAAATAAATTATATTATATTATAATTTTTTATCAGTATTATATAATCACTATAAAAAAATATTTTAACATAAGCTATTTAGTGAAGGTTAATATAATTTTAGGAATTGATTTAATTAACTAAGGTCTTTTTAACCTTCGTTAAGTTACAAAACTTTTGTTAAATTTCAAAGATTTATTTTAAAATCTTAGCAAAATAATGAAGATTTTTTTAAACTTAAATAAATTTAAAAGGCTTTTTCGGAAATTTCAAAAAACACATAACACGTTTCACAGGGACAATTTTGTGGAAAAAATTACAACCAGGATAAATGACTTAATATAGATTTCAACCCTGAATAATAAAAAATAAACTCTATTAAAACTATTTTTGTAACGTATATTATATAAATGAATACAAAAACTCTTCTTACAAATTAATTAATTTTATGAGATTGAAATAAGTTTAAAATTAATTTATTAAATCTCATTAATTAATTTTATGAGATTAAATTAAAAATTTAAAGCTAATCTTAATAATTATTAAATCTCATTAATGATTATTACTTGATTCAGAAATGGAAGATTAAAGCAAAGTTTTGTGATGAAATATATATACCTACCTTATTTTAACGTACGATATACATTTAAAAATATAGGTAAATATTGAATATAATGTTATAAATTAACGAATGTTTTATTCATATAAAATTTGAAAATTTCACGATTCTCAATAGCTGATTTGTCAAATCCATGTCACAGGCAAAGTGTAATCATCTAGTATTTAAATAACTAAATCTCAAACTATATTTAAATAATTATTTTATTAAGAAAATTTTCAAACTATTTTCTCTAAAATAAATAGGTGTACCCTTATAAATCTTTGCGAAGTTTCACTAACATATACCTAGTTCTACTCGTTTGTTCACGTGTGTGCCCCGTGTTTATTATTAAAACAAACAACTACAAATTTAGATATAATATATATATATATATATAAAATCAATATTAAAAGTTAATTTTTAAAATATAATTAAAAGTTAATTGGTGATCATATTATTACTTAATAATATATGTTACTTATCAAATAATTACAATAATTTTGGTGATCATATTATTTACTAAGCAGGTATAAAAAAGTATTCACGTAGCATACGGTAGGAAAGCTATGAGAAAACATTATTATTACAAGAATATTTATTTATAACTATACGTTAAATTACAAGTATAGGTTTACTGAGTTAAATATCTCATTGTGAAAAAAATAAACATCACATTATGTTAAAAACTAAAAATCTCACACTGTATTACAAGAAAATTATAAGCTCAACTTTAAAAATAAAAAATAATTAAATGTTATGTTAATTAAATTAAATATTATTTCAGAAAATAAAAAATTATTGGTAATTGAAGTTGATATTTAATGATCTTTCATATAAAATATTTGATGCAGTAGTTGTTATTTACCACTGACCTGTTTGTGACTTTGGCACAGTGTTTGGGATAGAATTACTTTTAGAAACAATCAGAGTTTTATTGAATAACTAAAGCTGCAAAAGAATGATAATGAATTATGACTCTTTTCATACAGTAACGACAAAGTCGTGGGTGGGGGTAGAAGAATTTTGTTCATCTTAGGAACCACACATGCAAACAACTTCAGCTTCTCCATTACTACCTTATAGACCATACTTGCAATACTCAAAGGACAACAACTTTCACCCTATTGCACCAATTATTTAACCACAAACTTTTCTTTTCACCTTTCAATTTTTATGAGTCTTTATCTTGTGCATTTCATCAAATATATCTTTAACCCCTTCAAGTAAAATTTAATTTAATTTTAAAAATCTTCTAATTAAAAATTAATTTTAAATATTTTAATTGTTATAATAATTTAAATTTTTGTGTCAAGATTATCTATAGAGAAAATTTGTTCTATGCTATTGAACTTGTCTTACCCTTTCATAAAATAAAATAAAATACATTAAAATGATAAAATAACTGAAAAAATAACATTACCATATGATATATTATACGGTACACAAACAAACTTAAATGATATCATAACATTTGATAAATCATATTAAGTTTATATTTTAACTTTATTTCAAAATGTAGTTTCATAAATCATTACAGGTTCTGTAACCCTGGCGTTATTTTCTTTGAACTTTAAATTGTATATTTTATTTGCACAAATATTGTTTCACTTTTTTACATATAACTTAAAATAATTATTATAAAATTGATTCCTGAACCTAAAAAAAGGGTAGTACACGCAGTTCATTGTTAATTAAGTTTTTATTTTTTTAAAATTAATTTATCCGTAATCACTCACAGATTAATCTATTGATAAAATTATCCGCAAACGAAAAAAATATGACAACAATTGTTACACTACAGTTTCTAACGATTTTTTTTCCATTAATAATAGCCCATTACTAAGAACTTTTTACAGTACGCAAAAACTTTTACTCAAACTTTCCTTGTAGTGGTTTCTTGGCAATAATGATAGAGAGCAGGCTGAAGAAGTCAGAAATGAAAAATTTCAGAAGATGTATCACGTGTGGTTCAACAAATAAATTAATAAAAGTTGTAGATTTTTATTCCTTTGTGAAACTACAAAAGTAAATAAATGGAGTCAAAATATTAAGATAATTGATTATGTATTTTAACATAATCTATTCTTTTTTTTCTCACAACAAAATTTACTTAAAAAATGTTTATATATTTGATTATATAAACATATGTAATGTTTGTATAATATATATATATATATATATATTATTTTTTATTTTTTATTACTATTTTTTATTTTATTTAAAGTTTCCTATATATTTATATTTAATCTATTTATCTTAATCTAAGTATTTTTATTTTTTTATTTTTTATATTGTTAGAGATGTCACATCCAATAAAGATAAGGACATAGTATATAAATGAGTACAAATTTTATATTATAAACAGATAAAGTTAACTTAGGCTTAAAGTGTAATTATTTAAAGTTTATTTTAGCGAGTGTTTGTTGGATTTATCATATCACCCGTTATCGGACTAGACATAATATATATAGTCTTACAAGTTGAAATGTGTTAACGTGAGAGGAGTGTGTTGGAGATCCCACATCAACTTGAGATAATGACATTTCATAGTATATAAGTAGTTGCAAAACTTATCTTCTAAGTCGATTTTATAAGGTTGAGATAAGTTTAAAATTTCCTTCTTAACATATATATCAACAACTATTTCATGTCTCTCTATTTGTTTCCCTCAACCAAAAAGAGAATTAATGTTCAATCTCTTTATGTAATTAATTTAATTGGTTGCAGTAAGAGTCTCAAATTGCAAGTTTTTAAAGTTAAAATAACTTCTTGCCATGTTTATCGAATTGGTGAGAGTGGTGTCTATGTTTTTATGAATTTTTATGAGTGAACCTATATTAAATAGTAAAAGTAAGAAAAATATCTAAATTGTTAAATCTAATTCATAATTATCTAAATTTATATTATTTTTAACTCTATTAAAGTGGGTTTATCTTAAATCTAAATCCATATTTTTGAATTTTAAGTCAAATCCATTTAATTGGATTTAGATTAGATATGGATTGAATATATTTTTGAATTATCCAAAATAAATTTTGGGTTGGTCCTAGTCATGGTTGAGCCAGTCAACCGGGACCCATGTCAAGCTAAATCAATCCTAGCCCAAGTCTAGCCGATTTGATTTGAGCCTAGGTTGAGCCACGTAATCTTGGGCTAAGGTTGAGCCACGTTGACACGGACCACAATCAAGCCACGTAAGCCCAAACCAAGGTTGATATCATTTGACTTGGACCTAGGTCGAGCTTAGTCCCTCAGGCCTATGTCAAGTCAATCCAGACCCAAGTCAAACCGAGTCCGTCTGGCCATGTTGAGTCAAGTCAGTCTGAGCCCAGGTTGAGCTAAGTTGGCCTAGTCAAACCAGGCCTGGGTCTACTCGAGTTTGCCTAATACCGGGTTGATCTGAGTCCACCTAGTACCCAATCAGCCCAAGTCGGTTCATGCGCAGGTAAAGTCGAGTCGGCTCGGGTCTATGCCGAACAAAGTGGGCTCGAGCCTAAGTCGAGTCGAATGGGGTCGGGCCCATGTCAAACTGAGTTTGCCTTATCACATGTCGAGTTGATTCGTTCCAGGCTTCGATCGAGCCGAGTTAGTCCAAGCCCATGTTGAGCTTAATCGACCCTAGCCAATGTCGAGTCGATTCGGCCTAGGTCCATGTCGAGCAAGGTTGACCCGAGTTCATATCGAGTTGATTTGACCTAGGCCCAAGTTGAGTTGAGTAAGTCGGGGCCCATGTTGAGCTAGGTTGGCCTAAGCCGATATCGAGCTGATTCGATCTGAGTCCAGGTCGAGCTTATTCGGCCCAGGCCCAGGCCCAGGTTGAGTCGAGTAAGCTCAGACCCATGTCGAGTCGAGCTTATTCGGCCCGAGCATAGGTTGAGCCAAGTCACATCGAGCCCAGTTTGAGCAAGGTCGGTTTGGGCCCATGTCGGGCCAGGTCGGTCTGGGCCCAGGTTGAGCTGAGTCGACCTGACCTTAGGTCGAGTTGAGTGGTCCCAGCTCCAGGTTGAGCTAAGTCGGCCCGAGTCTAGGTCTAACCATGTTTTCTCGGATGAAGGTTGAGCCGAGTTGGCCCTCTCCTTGGTCGAGCTGAGTTAGCCTGGGTCCATGTCAGGTTGATTCAACCTCGGCCAGGTCGAGACGAGTCGACATAGGACAGATCGAGGCGAGTCGACCTAGGCCAGGTCGAGGCGAGTCGTCTTTGGGCCTAGGTTCAGCTGAGTCAGCTTTGACTAATATCGAGTTGAGTAGGCCCGTGCTCAAGATGAGCTAAGTTGGGCCCATATCGAGTCAATTCGGCCTGGGCCCATATCGACCCGAGTCAACCTAGATCCAGGTCAAGTTGAGTCGACCTTGTACCAATTTGAGCGTAGTTAGCCCAGGTCCAGGTCAAGCCGAGTTGACTCAGGTTCAGGTCGAGTTGAGTTGGCACAGGTCCATATTAAACCAAATCGTCCTCAACCCAGATCGAGCCAAGTGAATCCATGTGTTACAAAGTGAATTTAATCTATTTTAAATAAAATTAAAAAAATTCAAATAAATTTGATTTAGTTAAAATAGATTTTAGTTTTAGATTCAATAATGGACGTGGATTAACGTAGATTGGATCTTAAAAATCCAATACATAAACAACACTTATTAAATAGGAGCGAGAGAAATGACTTCTTTTATATGTAACTATAACAGTTGGAGGTTGAATCAACCAATCTGAAAAATACTCTCAGCAAAACACAAATCTATATTAATTAAGGGTGGGCAAAAAATTCAAATTACAAAATCCAATTCATAATGATCCAAATCCATATTGGTTTTAATCCATTTAAATAGATTTATCTTAAATCCAAATCCATATTTTTGGATTTTAAATTCAATCCATTTAATTGAATATGGATTAGATATGAATTGGATACATTTTTGGATTATCCAAATTGCATTTTGGGTTGGTTTTGACTTCGCTCGATCCAAGTTGAGCCAAGACAATCCGGGTCGATGTCCAGCAGAGCAGGCCCGAACCGATGTCGAGTCGTTCGAGCCCGGGTCGTTGTCAAGTGTCCGGGCTCGGGACGATGTTGAGTCGTCCGGGTCGAGGCCGATTTCGAGCAGAGTGGGCCCGGGTCGATGTCGAGTCAAGCGGACCCAGGCCGATGTCAATCGAGCGGGCTCGGGTCGTTGTCACAAACCCAGACTGATGTTGAGTCGTTGGGGCCCGAGCCGTTGTCACGAACTCAGACTGATGTTGAGTCGTACGAGCCCGGGCCGATCTCGAGTCGTGTGGGCCAGGGCTGATCTTGAGTCATGTGGGCCCGGACCAGTGTCGAGTCGTACGGGCTCGAGTAGATGTCGAGTCGTACACGGCCGGGCCGATGCCGAGTCGTACTGGGTCAAGCCAATCTCGAGTCGTACGGGCCCGAGCTGATCTTGAGTCGTACGGAACCGAGCCGATTTCGAGTCGTACAGGCACAGACCGATGTCGAGTCGTACAGGCCCGGGCCGATGCCGAGTCGTACGATCCCGAGCCGATGTCAAGTCGTTCGGGCCCGGGCCGATGTCGAGTCGTGCGGGCCCGGGCCGATGTCGAGTCGTACGGGCCTTGATTGATGTCGAGTCGTACGGGCCTTGATCGATGTCGAGTCGTACGGGCCTTGATCGATGTCGAGTCGTACGAGCCCGAGTAGATGACGAGTCGTACGGGGTAAGGCCGATGTCGAGTCGTACTCGCCGGGACCGATGTCGAGTTGTACTCGCCGGGACCGATGTCGAGTCGTACGGGCTCGAGCCGATGTCGAATCTTACGGGCCCGGGCCGAAATCGAGTCGTACGGGTCTGAGCCAAAGTCGAGTCGTACGGACCCGGATTGTTGTTGAGTCGTACGGGCCCAGACTGATGTCGAGTCGTACGGGCCCATGTCTGATGTCTTGTCGTCTGGGCTCGGGCCTTGTCGAGCCGAGAGGGCCCGATCGTTGTCGAGTCGTCCGGGCTTGGGTCGATTTTGGGTCGTCTTGGGCCGGGCCGATGTCGAGTCATTCGAGACCGAGCCGATGTCGAGTCGTTCGGACTCAGGATGTCGAGTGGTTTGGGCCCGGGTCAATGTTGAACCGAGGTGGTCCGCGTCGATCCGCGTCCAAGTTGAGTCAGATTAGGCCGAGTTCGAGCCAAGTTAGTTTGTGTCCATATCAAAATGGATTTAATGTATTTAACAAAGTGGATTTAATCTAATTAAGAAAGTGAATTTAATCTAGATTTAATCCACTTTAAATAGATTTACGAAAAATCCAAATAAATTTGATCTAGTTAAAATGGATATGGATTTTAAATCCAATCCATTTATTTGGATTTGGATTGGATCTAGATTGGATTTTGAAAAATTCAATACCACTCCTAATATTAATCTTGTATATGCTAATTCTTCTTAGGTATAGCTGAATTAGAATGCAAATTTTTAATTTTCTTCTACTTAAAGAAGGTGGAATAGAAGTATAATTGTAATGTGGTTACTGTTGTAAAACGAAGTAGATATTGCAAAATATCTTAAAAACAATTGTGAACCCACGTGCCTAGAGTTGCGGAAGATTTTGGAGGAAGTTGATTGAAGATGTCAAATGCTGTTACTGTTAATTTTATTACTTCCATTCTCATTGCTAACATGAACCAATATTTTAGAATGAAGTTCCATTTAACCAAAAGTTTGGTCTTCTCATCTTCTTCATTATTTCCAATGGACAAATGCACACTCATCACCATGTGATTGTAAAATAATAATCCCAAAATATATAGGAACACACAATTCTCCAAAGAATCATTATTGTTGTTGCTTTGTTGAGTTTCTTTACACCACACTCCTAAAAGTATCTACCTTTTTCGACCGTGTAACTCTTGCACCCTGTGAAGGCAAAATGGGAGCACTTCAATTCTGAAAACACAAACATCCTCGTCTGGAGTAAAGTGTCACCATTCATTGGTTTATGATTTTTCCACATTCCCATGAGTCTTTGACCTTGGTCTTTGTAACATGGATAGGAAAAGTTGACTCTGGGGAGATAAGAGAGTGAAACACCAAAATCGCCCAAAATTTAAATCCAATACTACCCTTTTTGTGGGTCTGACACACCATCTGTCGCGGTTTATATGCTTCACCACCCTCATTCTTATATTACATAAGAGGTTGACTTTTAATGTAACAAAACAAAATTATACATGTACCATCAATTTTCAATTTCAGTTGGATGAATGACTTACCTTCTTCTGCATTTAGATGCTTCCGTGTCGTGCAAATCTTGTGCTTATTCGTCTACTTTGTTTGATAGTTTGAGTTCTTTGACATTTTTATGAGGGATAGGTTGGAAACATGAAATGATGGGATGAGGGTTGTTATGAACATGAGGGTAGAAAGGTTTGTAAATCTCTTCCAATTCATTAAGCACCGTTTTGGTTTATGAGAATTTCCGAAAATCACAAAGTAGGTCATCTTGTTCAGCACAAAAACCTTGAGAAAGAATGAGATTCGGGTTGTCCATAGTGGTGGCTAGGGCAATGGTGCATCCCACAATAGCTTGCAAATCCCAGGCCATAACGGGTGAAAGTTCTTCAAACTGCAAATCGCATATAATAAAATTAAAAGAGATTAAGGAAGAAAAGAGATACAAAGAATAGAGAGAAAATAAGAGAGAGAAAAGGTAATGAGACCAAAAGATTAATTTGAAAGAGTTATAAATGTTCACGAAACAAAAAATGGAGAATCTTGTTAATGGAATGGTTTTGGTAATTATTATAAGAAACACAAAACAATAATTATATACATACTTACGAATTTGCAAGAGTCAACTGTGTAGAAGCAATTGAAAAACACTACTTACTGGTTGATTTGATTTCGTGGTTCTTGAAACAAAATTACGACTAATATTTTGAATAAGAAAATAGAAAATATTTGATGGGTTTATAAAGCCTTCAGTTTAGATTTAAATTTAAAAATTTAAAAATTTAAAATTCAAAATTTCGATATTTGAAAATTCTGAAATATGAAAATTTCGAAATTTTAAAATTTAAAGATTTTTTGGGTTTAAAAAATTTTAAATTTTTGAAAATTTAAGAATTTTTAAAATTTAAATTTTAAATTTTTTGAAATGTTTTACTTTAGGGTTTGAAATTTTTTGAAATTTAAAAATTTCGCAAATTTAAAATTTAAAAATTTTGAAAATTTAAAATTTAAAATTTTGAAAAGTTTCAAATTTAAAAAGTTTGAAAAAATTTGAAACCTGAAGGATTTTACACAGTGGCAGCAGTTTCTAAATGGAATCCTTGTAATTGAAAACCAACTACCATTATGAATCCACTATGTCACAATTCTACACCGGTGGCCCATCAAACAACTCTCTCCTTGCCCATGTCTGCGGTGAGTCAATCAAAATCGCCGACTTCGTTACTACCGCCATGGCACTCAACCTGACAATTGCAGCGGTACGTTCTTTCCCTTTCAATGTTTTATGTATTAGCACAATAAGAATAATATTATTATCAATAAATAAAACATAAAAAATAAAAGTAAATTCATACATTGCAATTTCATCTTCTATCTTATAATTGAAAGACAACGCTTACTGGTTGGGTTCTTGGGTTCGTGGTCGTGGAACGTAAGAATGACTTCTCATATTTTGAATATGAAGACGAAAATATCGTTTGATGAGAGAAAATAATGGGAGAAAATGATGGGAGAAAAAGATATGTTTAGTTTTGATTTTTAAAAGTAATGTTATCTCTTCTGTTATATATTTCTGTTATACATTTAAAACCGTTAAAAAAATGAAATAATATATTTTTAAATTTTTAAAATAATGAAATAAAATATAAATCTAAGAATAAAATTGAAATAATATTATATGACAGTTAGAAGGGGAATCCCCTTTATATATAGGTATAGATAATATTGAAAGAAGGGATAGCATGTGTAAAATTTGTTAATAAAGCATGCAAATATATCTAAAATCATACCTATACTAATTTATTAGTGATATAAAAATCAATATGCGGGGATAGCTCAGTTGGGAAAGCGTCAGACTGAAGATCTGAAGGTCACGTGTTCGATCCACGTTCACCGCATTATATTATTTTAATTTTTTTCCGATTTGGGCCTCATCCTATGGATGATTTTATCAAGATAGCAGATTAAGCGAGGTTGTTTGGACTTTTTCTTCCTGCACCTCCATTTGTTCTTCTGACATCCCATATAAAACATGAAAACACTTTTTTATTCTTTTTCTTGTTACCTTCATATTTAGAATGTTATTCTGGATTATATAATCCGGACATGTATTTGAAAAAAAAAATTGAATTACATAATCCAAAAACTAGAAAAGACTTTCAGATTATGTAATCTGAAAACTAATCATGCATATAAAAAAAAAACTTTCAAATTATGTAATTCGGAAATTAATTATGAATATGAAAATTGACTTTTAGAGGATTACATAACCCATAATATTACATAGGAACATTTTTGAAAATACGAAAATTTTTGGAGGTGGAAGAAGAGCATATGGGGTGCAGGAAGAAGCAGTTGTTTTGTTGATCTATTTCAATAGTTATTTAGCCCAGTTTATTTAACCGACAGATTATACGAATTGGGGTCACTTATTCTCAAGTAGAGCATACAACAAATAACTTTTTAGATATTCATTATTTTGTAATTTTATTGTTTAATAATTGTAAAAGTGGTACAATTTCTTGTGTTAAGTTATTTATTAATTTATGAACATTTATTTATAGATTAAATAATAAGTAGAAAAATATGAAGTAAACCTCTGTCTTTAAATATTTTATCAAATTTAGGTTTTCAATAATTTATTATTTTTTCTATTGAGCAGATCAAGTCAAATTGAAGATGGATAAACACACTAAGTATAGGTTAAAATCACACATTTATAATATTTGAAAATATAATTGATATAATTAAAATAAGATTTAAATATATTTTTAGTCTTATATAATAAGTTTTTTTTTCATCTTGTAAAATTTTAAATCACTATTTTTAATGTTATAAAAGGTATGATTTTGGTTTCATTTCTTATAAAATACTTTCTAACTAACATTATTATACTACTAGTAAACATCATTTTGAAAGATCATTTGACTTTTTACTTAACACCATATTCATTTACACAAACCACGTAATATTGTAAATAAAAAAATTCAAATATTATAGGAACCAAAATTGGAAAACGTTCATTTTACAGATACCAACATATTTTAGCCAGAAGAAACTGATGAATTGTCGTACTCCAACTCCCAATTATGTTGGTAATAATGCGTCTCTCTCCTTACATGAGAACATGTCTCATTAAAAATTCAGCTCAGAAGATTCACTTCCATTATGTTCATATACTACAGAGATTAATTAACAAATATAATTTCAAGATACATATTTAATTACAACCCACCCCTTTTAACTTTCTTGAAAAGAGCACCTATCATAAGCTCTAAGTTTTAGAACAGCATGTCATTCAGAAATCTTTTGCTACATATCCTACATATCCTACCACGTCCCACCCTAAAAAAAACTAAAAAAATCAATTTTTCGCCTCACAGAACGAATAACAACAAAAGAGGAAAAATAGCAACCAAGTAATTGTGCAGAATGTCGTAGATTGCACTTATTTCAATGCTTCTAAAGGTTCTATCCCCTGCATTGCTTGAGTGAGTAGTGTTCACCACTTGCTTTGTCTTGTTGCTTAAATCCCTACTGCATCAACAGTATGAGAACAGAAACATTAGGTAAATCTGCTACTTATTTTTGTTTTCAAAAGGTTTAGATCCATAAAACAATGAAAAACAACGGGCAGCTAAGCAGAAAAAGTTTCTTACCTTCCAGGAAATATACAGCTGCCGCGACCTGCAAAGAAAAACGTATTATATTAATGTAGGTATAGAGAAAATATGCTTGCATTGCATGTATACTCGATATAACTGGGTTTGCAATAAACTGAGAAAATTATACACTGAATAGCAAGAAAGTGACTGTTATATGGAGAATCTCTGCAACTGCCAGGGTAGACAACCAAACAGAGGACCTCAGACAAGCCAGCATCCTGTTACAATCCTAAAACCTTATGTTTTGACTAAAGAGAATTGGAACTCTTTTTCCAATCAATTTTATCCAACTGTGTTACAATCCTAAAACCAAATGGCAGTCACTGGGAGGTTCATAGTTTCCCCTTATTCAACAAGTAACTGCAATCTCAAGTACTCCCCCTTCCCCCCTCCTTTTCAATTGATGTTCTTCAAATAAAAGTAGAGTCTAGACAAAGGGCCTTTGCATTACGTGGGTGCCACACACTAATTGCTTTTCATACAAAAAATCATTGCCTCGCCACAGTTCTAATTTTCCCTTTCCCCAATCGTAAGTTGAAATCATTATTATTCACAAAGCCTGTTCTTTATCTTAGACCATAGAGTCTACCTCAACATCATTAAACAAGCTTATCAAGTAAAACAAGAAGCATTATAACCACATGATAACAACTGAAAAGAGTCTAGAGAAATATAATCATACACATTAAAACCCCAGGAAGATTCATAAGCCTAGCAAGAATGAACTGAATAGCAACCAATACAAAAACTCTAAATCAACCAAAAAAGACGAGAGATTAATTTAAACTTACTGGGGTCAGTGGTTGTGATCATGGCTACCCCTTTGAAGTCACAAGATCCAGGAGACATCCCCTGACTCTGGTAATAGCTATCAAAAGCATAAGACGCATGATTCTTAACATTATTCGGCTGAAAACAACTCTCCCCAGGCTGGATCTCAGAACAATTCGCTCTCCCGGGTCCACACGCCCAATCCAACGCAGCCTGCAAAACCTTCAAATCGACACCATCCCCAGCAACACAATATGTCTGATTAGCATTGTCACTAGCCAGAAAAGCCCCAACCCCAGACACACGAAGCAAATAAGCCGGCGTAGCATTCCCATAAAACAAACCCCAATAAGCCTCAGACAGAGGCGGGGACCTCAAATCTTCGTTAAAAAGCTCATATATATAAACACTAGAAGTGGTTTCGGGATGCAAAGGGGTGCCACTCCGATCCAAAACATGCTTAATAAGATTCGAATTGAATGTGACAGCGTTGGAAAGTGTGGCATAGGGTTCTTTGGAGTCCCCTTTGGAAGGCCAACCGGTTTCCGTGACAAGAACGACGACATCAGAGACGTTGAGGTTCTTCATGGAGAAGTACGCAGCGTCGATCATGGCGTCGAGGAGGTTGGTGTAGTGAAGAAGAGTGTTGGGATCAACCATTTGTTTCGAAGCGGGGATGGTTTTGAAAAGCGTGTTATCGAGAGGGACGAGGTTTTTGTTCTGCATGAAGACGTAGTAGGGGTAGAGGTTGAGCATTAGGGGGGAATTGGTTTGGGAGAGGAAATGGAGGAGAGGGAGGATGAAGGTCTCCAGGGTTTGGTTGAAGAAGGCCTGAGAGGGAGGGAAAGGGTTGAGGATGATGGAGGCGGAGTGAGGGGTGGACACCACCACGTCCTTGTGAAGGTTAGAGTCCACGAGGGCGGCGTGGAGGGAGAGGAGTGCGGGGAGGAGGAGCGGCGCCGCGGAGGGGAGGGTTGTGAGGACCTCGTCGCCGACTGAGACGGCGATGATGCGGGTGGCGGGGCGGAATGCGGCGACGTTTTTGCGGATCCAGGAGGAGGCAGTGGCATTGGAGGAACCGATTGCGAGGAGCTGGTTGTTAGGGACGCTGATGGTGACGTGGATGTCGGTGCCCGACAGAGCGCGGAGGATGTCGGGGTTGGCGTCGTAGAGACGGATGTGAGTGATCTTTTGGTGTTTGAGGAAGTTCACGAGGTCTGGTGCGGGTAAGAGGTTGGAGACGTCTGTGCCGATGTTCACGCCCACGAATGGCGCGTTGGTTTGGTCGGAAGTAGCCGCATGATGTTGGGTAAACGCTAGGATTAGTAACAGTGAGACTAAAAAGATGAGATAATTTGAGTTTATCATTGGAATCTTCAATTCCAATTCACCTTGTCGTGCTTCTCAGCTTGCTTTCTTGCATTGTCTTTTGAAAGGGTTCTTTGTTTCACAGTTGGGTTGGACATTGGTGGTTTTTCTTTTTCTTTCGGAATTTGCGTGAGAGGGAAAGTAACCAAGAAACAGTGCTGTCTGTAGATTTGTGAGTTTAAGTTAGTGTGTGCTCCTCATTCTTCACTATGGCTGTTGTGTGATGCATAAGCCTTGTCGGTTCAAATTCTACGGATTTTCATCCGCGCACTTCTCTAAAATATCTTTTCATCACTCTTAACATCAGAAGTTCTTACATGCCGTATATATGTCTAATTGTCTTTTTGGTTATAGTTAAATATAACAATTGCATTAAAGAAAGGGGAGTGTTAATTCTAACACATCTTTTTTTAGTATAAAAAAAATCTACCTAAAGAGAGATATTTTTATTTTATTTATATTTATATCTCAACATGATTATAAAATAGCCAACGCGCTATAATGGAAACCGCTACAAAAAAAAATTCAAGCATTACATGATCGCTTGAAAATTTGTTGTGAAAAATTGTAGATTGTAGTGAACAAATTTTGAATACCCCATTAAAAAGAATATCTGTACAACTACTAATCCAAGTAGAGGGTGTGTAATTTTGAAGCCGGTAGAAAACAAAAATTGGGATGAGACATAAACTTGTGGAAGGAATTTGACTTTCACAGTTGTAGCATAGGGATTCGAACAAAAGGGAGAAGCAATAAATTAAGAAACTGTTGGCTTCATTGTATGAAGCATTAACAATTGTATTCTATGGTGGAAGACACTGACTTTTACTTTGTTTTAGCCAATTATGTTTGTGGCACACTAATACATGATTCTTAAATCTCAACACAGCAACAGCCTGGCTTCTGCAGACACACGTTGCTTCTTCACTGCTGCATCCAAAAGCTTCTCTTCTTCTCTAGCTTTCAACATCTCCCACGTTCTAATCAGATACAAACTTCATAAACAAATCAATATAATTCTAGTATATACTAATTATATAATAAAAAATACTTACCTAATTAAACCGCTACTTCATACCATTTTTTCCAAAGAAACCAAACTTTATGACCCAAAAGCATTTGATCATTTACTGGACCTATAAGGTGTGTGCCTTCCAAAAGGTTCTCTAAAATATACGTTTTTCTTTACTTTGTCCAAAACGAAAGAAATTTCAGTTCTTACAATATTATTCTCTAGGTAGTTTTTTCATATAATTTATCATTGGCATCTTATCAGTTGTATTGAGATGTTTCTTCATTCTATCATAAAAACAAAACAAAAAAGACAAACTAGAGTACCACAAACTTACTCATTATCATCACATTGTTGAATATCAGACTATTTTAAAGTAGAAATTTAAAAAAAAAAAACTGATTTTCTAATCATCATTTTCAGTGTTTCACAACAATTAAATATTTGAATATTTAATAATCCCTTGCTTACCTGATCCCATAAAGGGAACTTTCTTACCAACTAACTTTACCACCGTATATATATTTGGCACTTGGAAGCTTTTTATTTTTCAATGACAATCGCCATAATTAGCTAAAGAATAACTATGATTATGTTTGCTTAAGTAGCCAACTTAAGATCAATTAAAAGAAAAAGTGGAGGATATTGAGATGTCTCAACTCATGCCCACTAAAATACTCTCTTTTTAAGGGATTGAATAGTGGGTGTGGATGATGCTGAACAGCCACAGGTAGAGTGAGAAAAAGAATAAGACTTTACTAGAAAAAGAGACAGAAAAAAGGCCACACCTTAAACTGACATAAATTATGATTATATTTCAATTGGGTAAAACTTAGCTCCAATGTTATGTTTGGACATCCATAAGCTAGTTAATGAAGAAATAAAACATGCTTCAAGAAATAATCATTCAAGAAATAATCAGAAAGGGTTCAATAATGTAACAATCAGAAATGGGAATCCAAAGAAATGAAGGGGTAAAAAAGAGTCTGCAGTAAATGACAAGCACAAATAACATGGACCAGAAGTAGCAGTTTATTAGAGTGTACTATTATATATATTTGAAAGCAATAGCTTTCATAACATAATTATTTTAGTACCATGACTGACATAAATGTCAGGAGTATTCTTGGACGATTTAATAATTACATAATTCTATGTTTCAGATAATGGGCCACATTTTCCCATATTGCTTCATTTTTGTTCATGTTGTAGAGGTCTAATGGGTTGTTTAGTTTGCTTAACATCCCTTTTATGATGATACAATTCTAATGACTTAAATACATTTACAATTACATTAAAACACATTTAAATCGGAATCTAAAAAATCAACCCCAATAATTGGATCTGTCACTTTGTTCCTTTACTAGTCTTTGAATCCATACAACCCCCGGGTTTTTAGGAGTTTAACATTTGTTTATAAAAACTATATTATATAAAAATATCCTAAAGTAATATATAAAAAGATTATAAAATTAAATATATTTTGTATTGGTAAAATAAACTTGTATATATAATAATACGCACAAAGTGATGGTATGGTGCACACAAAGTGATGGTATGGTAAACAGAATGATGAGGCGGTATGAAATATTAAATCTTATACTCCATAACTTTAATTATTTTGCTTTTTTTTATTGTTTACTTTCAATTTATTTATTTATATAATTATGTGAATGTATATAATTATGTGACTGTATGTTTTGATATTTGAATATGTTAATTTTAGATTATTTTTTTTTGCAGTATCTTCATATTTATAGTAGAGATAGTTTGCATTAGACCATAACAATTAGAAGATCCAGTTTTGCAATTTGATTTTGTTTTGAACAGTTTAATAAATTAATTCATCAATATTGATTAGAGGAAACAAATTAAAAGATAATGACAAAATCATTTGGTTGCAGCGAGATACTAAAATTGAGTATTTGATATTTTTTTAATTTATTAAAATTGATTATGGTTAAAGAAGATTGAGAAATATTTAAAAAGATATTTGCAATATTTATTTTTTTGAAGAAATATTTGCCATATTTATTTGAAGAAATTTGTTTATGAAAAGATTAATTTAAATTATAAAAAAAAACATGAATGAACATAGTAATAAATTATTAATTATAGTTTCATTTTTATATTGAACTTTTTATTAAATAAACTTCAATAACTTTTTTTATCTCTCGTAAAGTTGTATATTTTATCTTTGGTTTCATTGAAAAGATCCTACATAAAAAAATTATTTCTGCCAACTATTGAGTATGAGTGCCAAATAGTCCTTATAATTAGCAATAACATATTCTTTTATCTTTTAAAAATTATACATGTCCATCTTATCATCAGTGGGTAAAAAATCCAGTCAATAGAAGATTGATAATTAAAAAGAGGAAATTTCACGGACAGTTCCTACTAGCCATACCATATAGGCAGTGAAGAAACATAGGAACCCAATGATGAAATCCAATCTGAGATATTATTACATAAGCAACATTAGCTGAACCAGTATACGTTACTATTTGGAATTCGATCATAGAAATTTGGCAAAATCTAATATAAGACTAGATTCTGATAGTGAAGTAACAGCATAATACAAACCATATATCTACTCATCTAACCCAGACATTAAATCACATCCTCATACACCTTTATAATCGTGAGAAAGGTCAACTATACTATACAGGGATACTACTAACTGAGAATCTTCGTTTTGCTACCAAAACTGCCATCATCCCCATTATAGCTGAATTGCCAAAATCTGAGGCAAAATTTATTGCCAGCATTGTACGACGGAACATTGAGCGAAATACTCAATTGCCCATCACTGTAAGGCATTCACGAATGCCATCAACGAATCAACGTCTCTCTTTTCAGAAGGGTACTTGATTGGTCGAGAAGAGTGTTTGGGGAAGAGAAGTATTGTGGGAAAGCTTCCCAACTCTAGTTCACTCTTTGCATATTCTTTCTGCTCTCCATCCGCTCTGAATTTCGCGACCTTCACTCCTGACCCTGCCAACTTCTCTGCCAAATCAACATACGATTCCTCCATGGCCTGTTTCAGTCCACAATAAACATCTCATTAGATGATGGTAATTTCGAATCAAAAGAACCATAGTGAGATGATATTAACAGAGAATTGATGTTTAGGGAATAGTGTTTAACCTGACAGAAGCGGCACCATGGTGCATAGAGCACAACAAGCCATGATTCTTTTCGGTTCTCTAATTTTGCCAAATTCTCAATTCCAGCCCTGCTCAAGCTGACCACATTCTGGGAATCGAAAATGTCAGCGACAGTGGCAGTGCTATTTGAAGGGGTGGCCCCATTTCCATCAAACTGGGCAGTATCTTCCTGTTTTAGATTACCTTTGTGAAGACCACATTCCTTGGCCTTGGCATCCTCCCACCACCACCTTCCTTCTCTTTCATGCTGCCCAGGTAAAACTGGCCTTGTGCATGGCTCACAGCCAATTGAAACATAACCTTGGGAGTGCAATGAATTTACAGGCACATCCATGGTCCTAAGGAAGTTCCATATGTCTAGCCCATTAACATTTGCGACCGGGTTCCACTTCACCAGACTGCCAATTCCACCATCCAGTCCCTCAAAAACAGGATCAACCTGGACAACGGGGACTTCAGACCGAGTACCAGGAGACTGGTCTTTTCTCTGTCCAGTGATCCATGCTCTGAGACCCTTGAGGGCTCTCCTTAAGGGTCTCACCTTCCTTACTCTGCAGCACTCTTGATGCCCATCCTCATAAAATGAGAAGAGCCCTTTAGTTCTTACCAAGGCCTGAACCTCAACAGAATCAGGGAACATGTACTCGATGTGAATTCCATAATGCTTCTCAACTGCGTCAAAAAATCTGTAAGTTTCTGGGTTCAGTCTCCCAGTGTCCAGGCTGAACACTCTGTAGGGTCGACCCGTCAAATGCGCGTACTCAATTAAAGCAACATCTTCAGCACCGCTGAAAGGCAAAACTACCCATTAAAATCCAAATCCAGATACATAGTCATACAAAGATACTTTTGCCGCAACACACGTAATAAGATTCAAGCTACAACTTTCATATATTAACAATTCGACGTGTTAATGAAAACAAGCCAAAGCAGCACACATTGTCACCAACAGAATAATTCTTAAACCTCCTCCAAGTCATTCTCCTATTAATTTTCCTACCTGATTTGCAAAGTTTTCTATGCATTCTCCAATTATCCTTAATAACATTTTTTTATATTTTCATTACATTAAATATATTTACTTATTTTATTTTATAATTCTTTGCAAATATTTGTAGAAACATGCTACTATAAGATGTTTATGCACAAGAGAAGTTAGAAATCATGTGTCTACTGCTTGTCTTCGTACGTCACTATCTACTAATAGATGTGAATGTAGCATAGTTTATGGAAACTCATACGAAATATTTGAAAATTTCCCCCCACCAATCCAAAAAAACAACACCTGAGGGTAAAATTCAAAAGAGACATTCATATATTCATGCAAATCCACATAAACAAAGTACCAGGCCACAAAAGCACCAATACATGAAATTAAGAATCTACCTAAATGCTATTGCGATGTCGTTGCCAAATTTCTCGAGAGCCTTGTCCATAATTTCAAGAGGAGAAGCATTTTCAAGGTCTTTCGCTATCTGCAGGAAATCTTCCTCTCCCTTCTCAACCTCTGCACATCACATACCAAAACAAACAAAAAAACGTTCAAATCGCCTCCAATCAAGGCCAAAAGAAAACCTCAACATAGAAAATTCCGTGAAAAGAAGGAAATGTGGTGACAACAGAACGCGGAAAATGTACCAGGAGCAACAATAGTCGCTGCAAGAGGAACAATAGAATCATTCCGCTGTGGTTGGGCGTTGAGAGGTCTCACCGAGGAGCATCGTTGAGTTAAATTAACAATAACGGAGGAAAGATTAGGCCTCTCTGGAAATCGAAACGAACCGATTTGCAGAGCTGAAAACAGAAACACGTAGGCATTAATTAACGATACCCTAGCACGTGATAAGAAGCGAGAAATTCAGATCAAGTTGGTTATTGGTTAAAACGGGAGAGCAAAGGAAAGGAATGGAGATCAACACCTTTTGCATCGGAGGAAGATCCAAGGCGCGAGAAGAAGGAAGTGGACGGTGCTGGTGAAGAGGAAGAAGTGCTAGTAACGGCGAGAGCCATTGGAGAAGGGAATCTAAGCTAGAAAATTGAAGATTAGATTCTGTTGGTTTTTTCTGAAGAACAAGAAGGAGAACCAAGGTTTCGTTATAAAGAGAAGTGTGATTGAACCTGGACGCAATTCAAGCTCTCTTCATTCCGCTTACGTGGCGTTCAGTTATTGGTTCAACTTAAAACCCGTGGCACGAGGCCTCTCTGCGGTCGCGCGGTCAAGTTAGACTCACATGTCACTTTTAAATATTCATTATCTTCCCAGATTCTTCCTCTTCTTATTTACTCTATACCTATTATTTATTATTATTTGTTTCTCTCCTTTATTTATTCTTTTTAAATGCACTACAGATTAATTGCCTACTTTTAAAAATTAAAATTACAATTATTATTATTGTTATTATGAATAATTGTTGATAATCACTGTTGAGCCTATCAATTCGTGTTGCTTATGTTGTGATTGAGTTTCAAGAATTGTTAAAATGTTGATATAATCTTCATTTTTCAGGTAATGTAATATTTAAGTTACTTACGGTAAAAACACATTTTAAAAATAATTAGCCGTAAGTATAATCGTCAGTGGGGAAATTATACTATTTTCAAATGTATATTGGTTCTTTGAGAGTGTGCGATGGTGCGTCAATGTCATGCTTTTTATTGGTTTTGTTTTGTTCGTTAATAAATAATTAAAGATCTCATAAATAAAATGCAATAAAAAGGATAGAACAAGTATATTAAATTATTAATAACTAATATTAAACATTCTCAACATTACGTTACCTTTTCTAAAAATTGTCGGCAAAAAAGTCGCCAGAACTGTAAAATCAAGCTTGAATTTAGATTTAATTTAAATGTCAAAAATAAAATTGTATTTTGATTTTTTTTTAATTTAAGTATTATTATTAAAAATATAATTAAGGAAAATAGGATTTTTTTATAATTTGTTGGTATTGTTTATAAAATATGAAAATATTATGGAAACACTTTTTAATTTTCCTACACTTTTGTGACACCTACTAAAACAATAATATTTTAGTTTATGATTCATTCATCTCAAATTAATTTGGATTTGTCTTAACAAAACAAGTCAATTTTGATTTGTTGACCCTAAATCAGTCATTTAATCCCTTTCTTAAGTAATAACTGTAACTCAAACAATTCTATTTAAGTCAACGCAATTTGTTACATTTTTATTTTTAATTACTACTCTTCAAAGTGGTATTTGTATTGATCACTGCAACCGAATCTCTTTCTCTACACGAACCAGTAAAGGTTTTGCGTGTGTGCGTCACGATCTTAAAAAACGTTTATCCGTACGAACAACCATACCTACTCTTTGTTTTCAGTGAAGATACCATCAAATTATAACATACTTGATTTTTAAAAGATAAGTAATTTACTTTTAATTATACTTATTAAAAATTATTTTATTATTACGTTTGGAACCTAGAGAACTATTGAGATAATTTTTCTATCTTCTTTTATCAGCCAGTTGTACTGTCTTTTAACTTCTTTCCTTGCAAATTCCTCGTTCTTTCATCTTAACCTCGGTTTTCACTCTTCTCGTAATCCAGATTCAGAAGGTATCTACATAAGGTACTCTGACGCTCAAGTCAGCAAAGACGTTCGGTATTCGGTTATCAAGACACTGTATATGATGACGTAACTATTATTGGGATATGTGTTATTTATATTACATTTGATGGATTTTCCTTATTAGGTCAGGTGAAGGAGTTGAACTGCATTTAAGGCTGCATTACTTAACTCTTAATCGAGGCTTAGCTTCATTATCTTGATTGAACGTAAATGGACTTGTGATGTCGATTGACTTTGCTAATGTGGACTTTTACTTTGGTTAGCCTAATGATGAGATGGGGATGTGACATCAATCGTCGACTAAAAAAATTAAGAAAATATTTAACAAATTCATAATTACATATAACAATAAAATATTAAACACTAAATTTCTGATAGTTAATTTTTAAATACTCATTAAAGAATAAAGCACTTTATAAAAAATAACATAAAAGCGTCGTAAACCTTGTAATTAAAATGTATTAAAAAAACTATATGCATATTATGTCCCCGTGTGTTGTTCCTTTTGTTTTATTCTCTTCTTTTTATTAGTATTTGAATTTGGTGCTCTATCGATTTTATTCATATTTGGTCACTATTCTCTTGGCATCAAAACTCGTCATCGTGTGGTCCTCCAGCCTCAATGTTTTTTGTTCTTTTTATGAGATTCAACTTTGTTCTGTTTATTGATCCCTCACCACTTGACCCTATTTTTATTTATAAAACCAAAGTAAATATGTGATTGTCACTGAGAATAATGGTTTGAATTGAAGCCACTGGTGAGCTACGAAAAGGATGTCATAATCAACATGGCTGCAGTGCTAAGGGAGCAATTATGAAACAACTTGGAAATGTATGGAACATGATGCAGTTGATATTATCTTTGTTAAATAAGATTAGTTAAGATTTAATCATATTTAAAACCATGTTATACAAAATTGCTCTCAGTTGTATTACTTAAATGATTTCATAATATTCGAAGCAAGGAAGAGCACGTTTAGTATGAATGATTGAATGAAGAATGAAGCAAGAGTGAGTGAGAAAAGATTCTTAAGAAATTGCAATGAATGAGAAGCATCTTTGTCAGTTTATGCATATACAGCAATAATAATATGTGAAAAGCATGAAGTATATATAAAGTAAAAAGTAGTGGAAGTGAGTGCAGAATGAAAGCCCCATTCATAACCCAACCTTTGGAGATCCGAAAGGGTTTATTGTCCCACAAATACGCTATGGGACCAACACGAGTCCTCACGCACCACAAATTTTAATCATAAACAAAAGAAAAACAAACGATAGCAATGACGATTCCATGTTGTTTTCAACTTTTCCCAAGTAATAAATAACAATTTGCATAAGGTCAGTATTTATTTCGAAATAGGTTTTCATTTTCTTACAATAATTCAATAATACCTTCGTATTACTTCTTTGTGTGAAGACATGAAGTTTCGTTACCGATGTTTAAATTTCTAAGCCACAAACATCCCAATTCTTTAAAAATACTATTTTTAAATATTTAATTATAATTATAATTTTAAATTTAATTTGAAATCATTTATAATATAAATAATCCTTTAAAATATAAACTTTTTATTTCAATTATAATATTTTGAAAATAAATAGGTTAAAAGTTTAATTCATCATTTCTGGTCTCAGAAAAGTAATACTTTCAAAACAAATCTTTACTTTTCATCCAATTTGTTGAATGAGTGGTATAGTTGCACTTAAGTGTGTTTAGCAATTTTTTTTTCTGTTTTTGTTATTTTTGGCTTGATAAGACATGGTTTCGTTTTCTTTGGAAACATATCTCATTTTTTAATGCTCTTTTTATATACAACGTTTCTTCTTCCTTCTTCTTTTGTTGTTTTTCATTCTAGATGATCAATTTCTTTTATTTTTTATAAGGATTTAGAAAATAGTTTCAGAATAGATGTTATAATTAAAATAATATTTGAATATTTTATATTTAAAGTAAAAAATATATTAAAAAATAGTTATTAATATTTTATTTTAAAATAATTATTGTATTTTTAGAAAACTTCTTTTCTTTCCTCCTTTGTCATTTTTTTAGAGATTTCACTTCATCCTTTAACAGATTTGAGTATTAGAAATTAATTTTAGATTTTAATTTTAAACTCCTCCTACTGTATTAGAAGTTAATTTTAGATTTTAATTTGAACTCCTCCTAGTCTTAAACTCTAAATTCAAAACCTCAATTCTTAACCTTGGTACTATAAAATGATTAATCAAAATTTTGTTTATTATACTAAATTTCTTTATGTTACTTCTTCCTCTACGCCAATTTTTACTTTTCTTGATTATTTGAATGATTATTTGAATAGACGTGTTTTGTATGTAATATCTTTGCTCTAAAATTAGAATGAATTACTTCAAAGTCCGAGATATGTTAGGTTATTCGTTCACCACTTTTTCATCTCTTCAAATAAGACTTACAACTCAGTATTTTAATTTTTTTGAAAGTAAAATAATGTATCTTGCAATTTGGACAAACAAAAATGAAATTACTTTCAATTTAATGAAGAAAAAAACGTGATTAATCTAAAACTGCAAACATAAATAAATTTTAATTGGAAATGAAAATTTTAAGATTTTAGTTAAAAAAAATATATAATTCAGCATGCATCTCACTCATTCCAGTAATTAAATTAAACTTAGTTGGTACTTGTTTGTTTAATAAAATATATTGGCCTTATAATCAAAGTTCTAAAAATTAACAAATAGTTCTACAGTTTACTTAATTAACCATGATTTACTACTTATTTTATTACTAATGAAATTGTAATAGAGTTAGGCAGGTGGGTGACATGTGTACTTTTATTTTACGTTCAAAAAGAATTTGCTTTATATAACTCCTTGAATCAGATGTCAGGAAACCTTGGCGTTCCATTCAGATATGGGAGATATTGTGTTAATAACTAATTTTAATTTCTTATAATTGATTTTCTTATCATTCTTATTATTGAATTTTATCAGTGCAGAGGTAAATTCTGTCACAATTCCATATACAATTAAAATGATTTTTAAAGTAATTTACAACAGACAAAATAATTCCAATTAACATTGATAAATAGGAAATGGAGGAAGATCTTATTTAAACTATAATGCAATTAAATCCTTAACTATACATCATATGAAAACATCCAATTACCATAATTCCTGGAATAAAGCTAATAGAGGTATGAAGTTTTAGTGTTTGCTGAAATTGTTTTAGTAAATTTGAGTAGACACAAGTTGGCCGTAGAACTTGTCCATATTACGACAACTAAAATGTAATATATCTATATGTAGTCCGAATCAGCATCTCTCCGAAAATGTTGCAGATCTGGATGAGCGTCATATCCTGGTCTTCTAGGATTCCTGCACCACGGGAGTCAGAAAGGCTGTGTATATATATCTTATTTCATTATACATATTTTTAAATATCTTCATACTTGTACACCAAGCAATTCAGAAGAAAACCTCTAATCAGGCTTTTACCAGCTAAACATTTGTCCTTAAACACTTGACCAAGCTTAAGGTCGTGTTTTTGAGATAATCTATTTTTAAAATTCAAGGTATCGAATATCCTTAACTCACTCTCTACTTTTTAAAATTCTTCTATTGAATCACTACCCCTTTAACAATAATCCCAGTTCAGACTTACAACTGGGTTTCACTTTCAACATCCTATGTACAATAAAATTAACATAAAAGACAAAGATGAACAAGAAAATAAAACAATATATAAAAAATGCAAATGACTTTGACGGAATAAATGATTTCCTTGAGCCATACCTTGCAAATCTGTTGGGTTCAAAACCAGGAATACCAGGAGGACCATAGGGATCAAAACGCGCGCCCGGAGGAAGACCCCTATTTACATGGATTCACACCCACAGATAAGCTTAAAAATTAGCCACAGGTACAAGATAGAAGGTAGTCAAAGGCAAATGCCACCCTTAACTCCTTTATTTAGCCACAAGTAAAATTCATCCACTTCCTCTCTTTTTTTTCTCCATTCTTTTCAACACTATTCATTTTTTCCATTATTTCAGTTCAAGTAAAAAAGTAGTAAGAAATTTTTATAAAGTTCAGTTTTTTTTGTTGAAAATTCATAAAATTTATTTAAATTAACTTTTAAATAAAAAAAATGTTTACAATGCATACCAGCTGTATGACATGAAACCAAAGAATATAAAATACAGAGAAAAAAATAATCATTAAAATGTTTTGGGCGAAATGACTTTTTTAAACTAATGCAAGTTGTGACACAATTGAAAATCATTCAGCAAGTAAAAAGAACCGAAAACTACTCCACAAAAAATAAAAGAGACCAATTCACGCAGTATTATACACAAAGAAAGCTGATGTTTTTCATGAGCTGGGGTCTATTAAACCCATTGCCCATTGGTCAGGCTCTCTCACAGAGCACACAGTCAAGGAGTAAGTTATGTACACCTCAGTGAAGTGACATTGCCTCAGCAAAGAAGTTGGAACCTTCCCTTCCTTTCCCTTCCCTCACCTCAGCGAGTAAGGCATGTTTTGTAGGTTGCACAGCCTTTAACTACACTAATAACTCAGAAACTGAAAAAGAGAGAGAGATCTAAGCAACTTACGGCATTCGTCCAGGAAAAGCAGGATCTCGACCAATACCACCACCAAACCACAGGGGGTCATCAGGCCCTAATTCAAAGTGTCGAACTTAGCATCCACAATTATGGTTATGCAAAAATAATAAACAATTTCATAAAACTAAATATGTTAAACTTACCTACAAGCATGCTCCCACCAATGCCATGACCACCCCTGAAATCAAGGGAGGAAAGTTTCAACGGGCAAAAGAATTAGAAAAAAGAGGTGGGGATAACAACTATGTCAAGACTCAAGAGCATGAAAAAGTAATGCAGGTAAGAATACCTTGAGGGAAGCACTCCAGCAGCAGGCCCAGGAACAAGATCACTACCAGAACCAATGGGAACTGAAGGGAAAATAATTCTGTACAAAAGAAAACAAAATATAAAAAAAACAATTAATAAGCAAGCACAAAAGCAATAAAAGCAAGTAGCAGTTATATGCAGGGAACATTAAAAGGAATGATACTGAAACCAGCTTGGCACATAGGCAACTGGTTCCATTTCTAATTAGTATGCCAGTGACGAGGAAAAACAGCAAAAATGTCTCAGATTAATTAACAGTAAATTATTCCTCTCCATGAGGAAGAAAAGAAATAGAGGAATCCACTATTGTCCATATTGTCCATGGACAATTTGCCCCAAAATGTATGCCCATCATTCAATTCACAATGAAGAAATTCATCATTGATCAAGAAACACAAATAAGATATCATAGTTAATAAGTTTCTTAAGAGAATATTTAGCACAGTAAAAATCCAGGCAAGTGGCATCGATAGGAACCAGGGCTCAACTGCCCCGGCTGCCAATAATCTGGGTCTAAGACACCACCACAAATATTCATGGAGGCCTAAGAATATACATGACTTGCGAGGGAATAGCACCAACTGACTTATATAAAGAATTAGGGGAGAAATTTATTAATAGAGAATAAGCAGATCTAATGAATCTGTCTAAATATAGAAATTCAACTGCAGTGGGGGATTTTGGTCATAACTTGGGACTAAAGGAGACTTTTTATTGGAACTGGGAACAATTTTCTTTCATTTCAGTCTGTTGATTTGATTTGGTTCAGTAATGCTACCTTTTCTATATAGGAACGAGAATCCTATTAAATTGGTGCATTCACGGAATGTTTTGGGGGACATTGTTCAAAGTTTGCGCAAACTACAGTCATATATGCTAGTACGATTACTGTAGAATCTGTTCTCACAAACCAAGATCAATCAATCCCAAGATCTCTGATCATTAAAATGGTCCGTCTCAAATCTCACCCCATGTGCAGTGGTCCATAAACTACACTTGCCACCCACTACTTGCACACACAGAATCTTCTATGAGGAAACCATGTTATCACATTCGTGAAATAACTTAAAAATTGTCCAAGTTTATGAGTTCAGCTCCCCCAAAACACACCAGCTTGCAGAAAACTCAATTCTGATTAGATTAGGGTGATCATGACTAGGTTCAGATAAAATCACCTATACTTGCAATTTTGTGTGCAAATTTTCTAGTTTAGTTGAGGTGCAGAAACAAACACTGATTGAAGACATATCAGGACATCCTTCGACTTGATAGAATCAGAGGAAACGGTCATCATGTATAGGACATCATAATTAAAGGCGTGCATAGGTAAGATACATAAACTGTCCCATCCACCGACACAAACCCTCCCAAAACCCAGCAATAAGCACATACCACAGACTGCTTTCATAATTTTCAAGTATGGAACATCAAATATACGAAACCCTGATATATAGATCTATGAATTTTAATGCTCATATTTGCCAACAGTAACAGTGAGTAAAATCAAAGAATTGATAATCAATCCACTGATCAGCAACAAAAATCATTGAAATGGTGAAAGCAACAGAGTAATGTTAAACCCTTACTGAGGTGGAGGACCAGCAGGTTCACCAAATCCACTAACAGGCTCAGGTATATCTTGTCTAGTTCTGTCCCTTGTTTCTGAACTGTATAGAAGACAAGGAGACAATTTTTCAAAGAGGATCCCAGTTCATAGGACATTATACAATAAAACTTTCATATAAAGGGGTAATGCCACAGTTAGCCAATATAACAACCCAACATTAAAACAAATGGGTAGATTTTCTCATGCGACATGCTTATAATATGAAAACAGGACGCTGAACAATACTAGTAGCACAAGTTATCAACAAAGAATGAGAGATTTAATTTTCATCCACTGATACATTGCCATCAATCATGCATTTGAATGTAACGGCGTGATGGTGTCAAAATCTTTAAACTGATATTTTGATCCACTATCAATGTAAAAGTTTTAAACTCTATACAATGGCCTAATTCAGAAAAATTGAAGCATTCACTATCACAGAGTTACATAAGATATGCGTTCCCAGTTAACATTTTAAAAGACACACACAAAGTTCATAAATCCAAATTCACCTTCTACGAGATGAGCCGGCACTAGCAGCAGAACCATCTAATTTAGACAAGATATCCCCGTCGATTCTCTTCACAAGCTTACCCAAATTCTTGAACTGCTGAGCATAATTGCTGCCCCCATCCTCTCCAGAATAATCCCCAACACTGCATATGAAAAATCACACCCAAACACCATGTCAAAGTGAGCACACAATTCGACACAACAAAAAACCCCAACCTGCAAGACTCTAAACTTGTGTGCACATTTCATGCTAAAAAAAATCCAAACACCCCACCCCTCAAAATATAATTAAAACACAATTAAAGCCAACAAACAAATCCACAACTTAAATTAAAAAAAGGTACAAATTTATAAAAAAAAAATAAAGAGAAATAAAACACTCCAAAACCCTAACTTCTCAATCACAACATGTAAACAACGGAATTTTCAGCCAAAACAAAAAAGGGGAAAGTATCACTTACTCAATCTCGAGGCTTATAGGCTCCGAAGACCCTTGAGACAAAACATTAACGAGCAATTTGTCATTCATGACGAGGCTCTTGACAAGCACTTTCTCCGAACCCTTTTCTGGATTCGCGTAAACGAACGCGTACTCTTCGTTTAGCTCGTTCCAGTTATCAACGGACACTTCGTCTGCACACAATCGCAGCACATCAACAAACATAAAAAATCAGCAACAAAAAATTCAAAGACAAAACTTGGATTTCTTGAATTTCTTCGTTATTACCATTTGATGGATCAGAAAAAGGATTGTCCGAGAGAGCCTGGGGACCCGTGGCGGTAAGAATATAGCCGGAGGCTAGGAAAGAGGAGTGAATCGCAAACGCGATTTTGTCGTTTCGATTGCGGAAGGCTGGCCTCGCGGCCCTGATCACCCCAAGCACCGACTTTTCACTCGCCATCGTTGTTTTCAACAGATACTTCTCGCTCAAGACACTGCAGTGCCTCCTTCGGTGCGCTGCGTAATTAGAGCACAACTAGTTTTCTGACTATACATATAGAATATAGAAAAAGAAAAATCTAGAAACTAATTGAGAAAGAACAATAAAAAAATAAAAATAAAAAAGGGTTTTATTATATAAAATGGACAATAAAAGGTTTTGATAAAATAAACCTGCACAACTTTATCACAAAAAAAATATTAAAAAAATCTATGTTGAGTTCACAAAGCAAATGTAAACATACTGCATGTGATATGAAATAATATGATAAAAAAAAAGGAAAGAGACATGAATGCGAACATCTTCAGGAATAGGAATGTGTTTAGATATATGTACAACTTTGGTTAACACCTTTTAATCCAACAAAATTATTAACCATATAAATTAAACAATGGCAAATTCTTGTTTTTCTGTTGTAATTCAGACAGTTTTTGAAACTAAATTAAAAATCTTATAAAACTTTCTTAAATCACACTGTTTTTTAGTTTTAATAAATTTATATTCAGTTTTATTTTAACTATTGGAGATTTTAAGAGATGTATACCTTTTTTCAATTTTAATAAAATAATCAATTTATTTTTTAATTATTATTTTTATAAAAAAAATAGCTCAAATTATCCAAGAGCTATTAATTGAATGTGATTTCATTGTAACTTTCAAATTGATATAATATTTAAATGAGTATATAAGATTAAGTGAATTAAACTTAGATTGAGTGTTCATTATAAAATGTATTCATAGAATTTTTTTTTTATATAGTAAAATGTTTACCATAGTCTCTTATCAAATATTAAGTTAATATATGTTATAAAAAAAATCAAATTTTAAGTGAAAGTTAATTGGATGTAGTCCAATTATTTCAAATGGTATTATATTTTTTTGTATTGGTAATATACAAGCTTCCAAATTTTGAATCAGATTTAGGATAATTGAGCTTTTATTTTAAACTTATACTTTTTGTCGAGCTTTGAAGAATGAGACACATTTTTACAAATAATTTCAGGTTGAATTTTGTGACTGTTATAAAGTCTGATGGTTTAAACTTGATATAATTAAAGTAGTAATTATTAATGTGATAATTGTTTTTTTTTCAACCGATTAATAGTTATTTATTTTCAAATAACTTCATACTATGATATTGGTTGTTTATTTTCAAACAATTTCAGATTTTTTTTATGATAGTTTATTTTTAAGTGATTAAATGTTTATTTTCTAATGTAGCTTTGAGTTTCTTTTATCTGGTTGTTTATTTTTAAGTGACATTCAAATTGTTCTTTCATTATGTTAGAATTGTTCTTCATAATTATCTAAAACTTCATATCTTTTTCTTGATTTTGACACTGTATGTCTTTTATCTGTTGTTTTAACTTAATCAACTTTTTTTAATTGAAAATATTATATTAAAATGAAGTTTCTATGTCAGACATAGAAGTGATGTTATCTCCATGTTCTTTTCTTTTACTACTTCTTTTTGTTGTTTTTTTATCTTATTGGGCGAAACAATATTCAACTTGTCTCCAGATTTTTCTAAAATTTGAAAATAATGAGTATGCACTTGAAGTAAAAAATTTGTTTTTTTCTTTTAAAGTTTAAAAATTGCATGCCATTTTTATTTCATCTCTCAATAAAACTAAACTTTTAAATTTGTTACTTTTGAAATTATACATTGAAAATCCACATTTTTTATACAACTGCATTATTTTAAATCCATCACATAAAGAATTATATACCAGTTACTTTGATTTGAGTGTAGACTATAGGGTGGAGAACCTTTGATTCTTATTTAATATTAGCCTAATGATTAACCAACTCTCATAATTATTGATTTTTTTTTTTTTACACATTGAGTCACAATTGAATAAGAATTATTATGTCCTCTTGCATTAAGAAAGATTTAGGATTTTTTTTTGTCAAAATTTATCCTTTTCATTTGATTGCTCACTTTCTAAACCAATGGGTGAACTAGCTTGATTGTTAGAAGGCTTAATATTATAAACAAAATGCTTAAGCATGTGTGTGGATTGGTTCGGGTGGTGGATACATTACAAAAATGAGGTTTTTGAAAATTTTTACCACTATGGTGCTTTTCATTGGATAAACCAAGTTGTTCTCATCGGCTTGAGATCGGTCGAAATTTGGATGAGCTCCTCATGGACTCCTTCCAGACTCTAATGAGTTAGTCTTTTGAAAAAATGAAAGGGTTTCACCTATGATTATATTCTGACGCTCAAGTAAGTAAGAACATAAAATTCGATGTGTTGTGGATATAGTGTAAAGATGCGAGATGAGATAATCCCTCTGAGTGGTTGTCTATTTATAAGCCTTCATGGGCTTAGATCTTTGACTCTGATCCTTTCATGCATTAATGTGTCGTTTTATGGTAACTTTCCATCAGATCTGAACGTGATGTCTATCACCTGAATATTTTGTCACATAATCAAAGCATTTATGTAATATAATAGAAGAAATCATGTGCTTAAATCAGAGCATTTATGTAATATAATAGAAGATATCGTGCACATAAATCAAAACATTTATTAGTCTCAATGAAACCGTTTTTATTATTTCTTAGGTTGCCAGGTTGAATTTAAGCCCACCTACTTGTTATTATTTCATCTTTTTCCTCCATCAAACACCATCTCATCTTCAATCAATCTAGCTTGATTTAGCTTTGAATTGACCAATATTAACCTCAATTTTCCTTCTGTATTATCTTAAAATATACATTTTTTTTCCAATGGAAATAAAATAAAACAATGTTCTCCACTATTTTCTTAACATTCCTCGTGCATCTATACTCGTCTACATAGTACAATCATTGCAATTTATCCACAAATAAACATATGTAATGACAAGTTATTAAAATAAAATTTATTAATATACCCAGTTCACGTAAAAGGAATCAATCAGACTAATCTTTCATAAAAATCTCTTTAAATAATGTTATTATATAAAATTTCAATATCATTCATATAGATCACACATTAATTAATTTTCAAACACAATCATTGAATTTCATTTCAATCCACATGGGTTCATATGCAATCATAGTACCTTGATTTATTTTCAACCCTAGTACTTCAATTTTATTTCAATCGTATTATCATATTGATTATATATGAATTCATTGTCTTTCATAATACTCATTAAGTATGTTACTAGTAAAGACTAACATCTATTACATACCTCAAAGATCATGATAATTTCAAACATCCAATACCGAATATTTGTAAAGACCAGTATGTATGAACTACCTTATTAACTTCTCATCATTCGATATCTCAGTTTATATGACTTAGATCATCAATATATTAGAGGATTTATATTAAACACATATTTTTCCTACTTAATATAATTATTTATAATAGTGTTTTAATAATTACTTATTATATTTTGCATTTCTCATTATATTTTGAGTTCTTCCATTGTGAAATATTTTCTTTTATATAGATTTCACATGGTTGAACATACTTAAACTAAAGAATGTTACATAACTATGCAGACACTTCAATACCATATATATATAAACCATTTTTATTGTTGTGCATTTCCAGTACATACTTAGTTTGTTATTTTGAAATGAATATTTATTGAGCTTTCGTGTTAAGTAATATAAAGAAAAACTATAAGAAGTTGATTTGGGTATTCTCATTACAACTTAACAAAATTTCTTATATGTATACGTGATTTTGATAGTCATGTATGATGAGAAAAATTACATTACAATTTCTCTTAACAAAAATTACATTTTAAACAATAATTTTTTTATTAAGTATTTGAGACTGTTATGTTTTTATCCGATGAGCATCATTTTGAAGTTTTTTTTTTCATATTGTATAATTTCGAATTTTAAAAGATTTATATATGAAGGTTATTTATATGAAATCAAAACACTCAACATTATTATTTTGCCTATCATGGTTAGAGAAATCAGCTCGCAACATTTTATGATTATTAATCTGTCTATGAATCAATCATGTTTAAATTAATGGAATATTATGGTTAATAATGTTAATTAATATTAGATAAATATTACTAGTCTTCCTGCGATGATATTCTAACGCTCAAGCAAGTCAGAACATAAAATATAATGAATATCATATAAAATAGGAGTTGAGAGAACTCTCTGTATTATTTATTAGATAATAATTTTTTTAGGGCGTTATCTAGTATATATAGATCAAATTGTAATCTCTTTTTCTTTAATCATGATTATATCTTAATTGTGTAATGAAAACTAATTGATTGAGATCCCTTGATTTATGTTTCCTCGTAATATTAGATAACAGATTAAAAAATAATCATAAATGACCAAGCTAGACGCATTACCATAATATTAAGATTTTACTGTCGAATAAGTGTGAATGACGCCACCCCATTACTGTATTTTATTTTCTTACATTTGTTACTGTAAATTGTATATTTTTATACTTACCTAAGTAAAGACAAGGGTGACCTGGACCTTAATTCTGAGAATACAAAGTGAGTGGTTGTGGACCACAATGTTTGGTTTAACATAAATGTTGTAACATGGGTTGTGGAGCCTATCCGTTTAGGCTAACCCTGTATCCATTTTATCTTTCAGAAAAGCTTTTTATATATTAAATTAAATACCATTTTAATATAAAAAGGCCATACATTTTTTATATAAAAAATATTTTAAAATAATTTACAATCCCACTCTTGATTATTCAACCACATCCCTTGTTAAATCAGCCCTGCCAGATATGTTTCTGTAATTGTTTTTAGTTGGACTCTTTGTCTTGTTTGTAAGAAACATGAAACTGTAACTAATAAAAAATAGAATTTCATGTTTCTAAAGTTACATCCAATGAGAATAGCAATTCATAGATTGCCTGCACAAGAAATTGCCCTTACAACAGTAAATAAAAACTTTGCAATGAAATTACGATGATTTCCTCGGACTCATTTATAAAAATAATTTTATTAGATTTAAATTTAGGACAGGTTAAACTTCTAAAGTTTTTTTAGAAAATATTCTTATATTTTGTTTTTGAAGGAGTTACGATAATTTATTCTACCACAAGTTATCTCCTCAAATTTCAGTAAATATATTTGATATAGGTGGGGATGGTAAGCTGTGACCAAATGCATCACAGTACCCACAACTCCGTCCCTATACATTCGTATCTGTAACAGGCAGGTTACATTATCAGTCTCTCATTCAGTTCCTCAGATGATTATTGTTACTTATAAAGCAACACGTCTACTGTCTAAGAAATTGTTCTTCTTTGTCGCTTTTTCTCTCGCACTGGTCGCTATCTCGCCGGTAAGATACACCTCTCTCAGTGGGGTTTTTCTTTCTTTGATTTCTTGATCTCCAATTTCAGTCACTTTAATCTATAATCTTTGCCATCCAAGGTGAAGTTTGTGATTTCGGCTGTCTGTAACATTTACAGACACCATTTCTGTTATGAAAACCCTTGTAATTATATTGCCTGCCATATTGTTAAATCTTTAAAGAATCGATTTCTTTTGGTGGGTTTAGGGTTGACCTTTTGAATTTGGAGCAATCTCATTTCTTATCCTCAAATAAGCTTTCACATAAATTTTGAAATGAAATATGTATATTTGTAGTAAGTGAATAATATTTAATTCATTTTGCAATTGGCGTGGGTTGTAAATATTTTCTATTCCCTAGTTCCAAATCTGTGAATGAAGGCTGAAGCCTGAAGGGTCTATTTGTTTGTTACTTTATTACCTCCGTATTTTGTGTTAACGAGTTGATTTTTATTTGGCCACTAATTGGTGTTCTTTGAATTTCGCGATATGTTAATTACGTTTTCTTGGTGGTGTTGCAGAGTATTTGCTTCTACATTGAATATGGCTGAGGCTACACAGTCTAATGCTGAATTGTTGGAGTGGCCAAAGAAAGATAAGCGCCGCTTCCTGCATGTTGTATACCGTGTTGGTGATCTTGATCGCACCATTAAGTAAGATTTGGTTGGCTTGGGTTGTTGAAATTCACTGTGACGTGTGCTTTGATGCTCACAGTTTCCTAACTATTGTTCAGGTTTTACACTGAATGTTTCGGGATGAAGCTTTTGAGGAAAAGAGATGTTCCAGAAGAGAAATTTGCCAATGCTTTTCTTGGATATGGTCCCGAGCAATCCCATTTTGTTGTGGAATTGACTTACAGTATGTTTCTTGTGTATATTTATTTTTTCTTGTTATTATCTATATACCTTTTGTCTAGCATCCTTTGTGTTGGATGGAATTGGACATGACTTACCTCTACCTACATGTGATGTTTTTGGTCAGATTATGGGGTCACCTCATATGATATTGGAACTGGCTTTGGACATTTTGCTATTGCAACTCCAGATGTAAGCCAGAGTCTTGCCTTCACCACTGCTTCACCATTTATTTAACTTTTTGTGCTGAAATTAAAGTGTAGATATCTTCTACTTTTAGGTTCACAAATTGGTTGAAGACATCCGGGCCAAGGGTGGAACTATCACAAGGGAGCCTAGTCCAGTTACGGGTGGGACATCTGTTATTGCCTTTGTGAAGGACCCTGACGGTTATGTTTTTGAGCTCATCCAAAGACCTTCAACCCCCGAGCCATTGTGTCACGTAATGCTTCGTGTTGGTGATTTAGAGCGCTCAATAAAATTTTATGAAAAGGTAACAACAGTCCAACTCATGTTTTTCTTTTCACGAACATATTTTAATATAAACCAAATACTGTTCAATGTCGAAGCTTATTATAATACAGTTGCATAAATATTCATGTTTGTCAACTTAAAAGTTTAAACTTTTTCAATTTTGTTGCTACTATCTGCTTGTCTGTACAGAATCTCGCTTTCTGCTGATATTTGATGTTAAGACTTCTTTGTATTATGTTCCTCAATGATCTCCTGCTTTATTTATATCCCATTGTTTCTAGGAATGTGGGATGAAATTTTAGAGAGAAGGTTCTTTGTTCAGTACATTCAATCACACAATAAGTAACTCTTTCTTATCAATATAAAAGCCAGCCACTTTCAGTCATGCCTTGAACTAACTGCCTAAAAGCTTAAGTTATTAAGTGCATCTTTGAGTTACCGACTTGGTCACACAGGCTCTCATATCATGTCATTAACCAACTAACCCAAAAGCGTTAGTCATTATGAGAAGTTTCATGAATGAATTGCATATATAGCATGTTGCCTGGTACTCTGCTTGCCATTGTCCTTATCTCTTTTTAGGGGGAACGTTGAGAGTGAAGCCTGGGGTTGAGTTGGATGTGTAGGGTACAGTACTTATATTGATAATTGAATAATAACTTCCATTGATTTGTGTGGCATTTTGGATCTGGATTGGAAATTATGAGCTGTTGATTGTAATGGACATAAAAATCCTGATATTGCTTCTGGTATATTATGTTTTTTAATTTTGTTCTTAGTGTGTTTGGTTTTTTTGATGGCACACATTTGGATGCTTTCTCAACCCAATCCATTTGTCTTGGGTTGTTGATGTGAATTTTTTTTTGAGCCATTAGAATGGGAAACCAAACACACCTTAATTCAACTGAGTTTTATTGGATCATGTTTGTGCAGGCTTTGGGTTTTAGGGTCTTAAAGAGGGCTGATAGACCTCAACAAAAGGTGAGTTTCCTTATTCTTCTTACTTAGCATTCTACTTAAGCCAGGACATATATCGTACCTAAGCTTTGACTTAAAAAATTTCCTGTATTATGTTGCATATCTTACAGTATACTATAGTCATGCTTGGGTACGCAGACGAGCAAGAGACAACTGCATTGGAGCTTACATACAACTATGGTGTTACTGAATACACCAAGGGAAATGCTTATGCACAGGTTGGTAAATACGTATTATTAGGTTATATTTCCTTCTGGAAACCTAAACCATTCTTCGCATTTCTGTTCCCATTGATCATAAAACTTATTTGTTGTATATAACAGGTTGCTATAGGTACAGACGATGTATACAAGAGTGCTGAGGTTGTGAACATAGTCACACAAGAGATTGGAGGGAAGATTACTCGGCAACCAGGGCCAATTCCTGGCCTTAACACAAAGATCACTTCTTTCTTAGACCCCGATGGATGGAAAACTGTAAGTATTTTCTTTTTGATTTAGTTTTAATGTTGTAAAGGTGTGGCTTACTTTCTATCTATTTGTTTTTAACATAGAATCAAGAGCTGAAATAGTAGGCTAATTATGACGCAGAACACATATGCTTTTACCTGGGTCAACTACAACTGTAATTTTACAATAGTATCATAAACTACGAAATAGAATATGCTTTAACTGAACTTGCCAGTTGCATTACTTTTTAATTACTGAACCCTTTTATGCAGTTAGGTTAATTATGAGTATTAACGTAACAAAACTACTTAGAAGTGAGTTTAAATCTAACTCATTGTGAGAACTTAGAAGTGAGTTTAAATCTAACTCATCCTCACAATGACTTATAAAGTAAGGATTGCCCCCATGTGCGTGAGGATAGATCCATCAAACCTTGTTAGGATAAACTTTGATACCATATTAAAATGAATTTATGACTAATTTATCTTCATAAAACTGACTTGTAAAGTAAGGACTAATTTATCTTCATAAAACTGACTTGTAAGGTAAGGATTGCTAATTGGCTTGTAAGGTAAGGATCGCTCACACTTATACACCATAAAATGATATAATTTTTAGTCGATGTGAGCTCTCCAACACTATATTAGATATGGTATGCTGCAAGATTCTTGATAGTTGCTGCACGGTTCTTGAAAGTTGTAGAAAGGAGAAAGATTCACACACACTTGATATACGTAGGATGTGCATATACGAATTGGGAAAGAAGGAAGAACAGTTAAATAAAAAAACAAGATACAATCTATATATTTAAGGAAAAGAAGGAATGTAGAACCTACAGACAAACTAACTGTTATCAGTAAACTGATAAAACAGAAAACAGAGGTTCTTAACAAAAACAGTTGTTTCTTCAGAGCTGAACGTTTATCGATTATGATTTATGAATGTGAAATGTAGAGCATGTGCATAAACTATTGCCTTGCCATTATTAATGATAAGTATGTGCTAAGTGGTGTGATTCATTTTGTTTGAGTTTTGTAGGTTTTGGTTGACAATCAAGATTTTCTGAAGGAACTGGAGTGAAAAGTGGTATTTTCACAAAATATGAAGTAACAAGATGGTGTGTGTGTGTTTTTTTTATCAATGTAGTGGTCTTCAGTATGGTTTCTCCTATGCGACTTTCTAATTGATTGGGGACGCACTTCAAAATATTTGGCAAAATCGGAGAATAATTCTGATGTATTACGCAGAACCTAAATCAATTTCGATTGCCCTGGATTTGGTGGTCCAATAAAATTAGTTTTATGCAAGAGCAAATTAGCTTTCCATCTTAATACTATTTACGCTTAGTTATAATTTTGGTTTTGCATTTTACCAAATCCGAATATTTTTTCCCGATAATTTTAGTCCTTTTATTTTTTACTTTTAAATATATTTAACTACAAAAGTGTAATGTATCAATTAATTTCTTGATGTTTAAGATTACTTATTTCAATGAAGAAATTCACATTCCTTAAATTTCATTTTTTGGATGGAACTATTCAATTTCCTTATATTTTTTATTCTTTGGATTAAATAATTTTATTTCTTATATTTCAAATAATTTATGAGTAGGTCTCATTGAGAAGTGACAGAATCATGGAATGTGCTTCTTGTGAAAAGTATGTGGATATGAGCATAAATTCAACATAGCCACATGTTAAAGTGTAAATAATTGTTAAAGTGTACAATTTGTAATAATTGTTAGAAAATTAGCAATTTAAAATTTTGATAAATAAAATACATATTGAACAAAAAATAAAACTAGTTGTAATTATATATTTTTCTATTAATAATTATTGTTGTTATATTTTATAATTTAAAAAGTATTTATAACATCCTATTTATAGTCTATGTTTGACACTCCAACCATCACATTACCAAATGTTTACATAGTTTTTTTTTCTATTGATAAATCTATTCAACATAAGTCAACACGAAGATGAAATTTTAGAAGAGCTAAGGAAAATGGATTTTTCTTTTATATAAACCAAAAGTAGGATGATAATCATGACATGTTTATTAAATTTCAGAATTAGATAAAATCTTCTTATAAAATTTGCCTATAAATGATAAGAAATGAATATACAATCTCTTTAAAACAAAACCATATTTTTTATCATTAATCAGCATGAAACATGAATGGAAAAAAATGAAACAATTTTTATTTGACGTTTGATTTCGCTAAAAAAATATGATTTTATTATTTCTAAAATGGATGAGATTGATATTTGGTATGCAAATTTAATTATATAAATTTGAAACAATTAAAGCTCACATAGAATAAATTGAGATACACTTATGATACATAAAAACCAAAAGGTAGTAAAATTCTAGTTTTAATAACCATAGTGTATAAAATCACCTTTACACTATCAACTACAATAAACAAATATTAATATAATTTTCAAAATTCTAAATATATTTGAAAAAAAGTCAAACAAAATCTAATCCCTTACCTACTAAGAAAAAGGATGTTATAGGGGCTATAGAAGAAGAAAGAAAAACTCCATCAACATTGCTTGGCGCATACATCTGGCACGGTGCAGAATATGAGAATGGTGACAGTAATGTGTCTGGGTAGATCTACCCAGAATTTTGCTTCGAAACTAATTTTGATGTTTGTATAGTTGATAGAAAATAAAGAAAAATGTTTGTCTCGGTTTTCTCCCCATCTGCTAAAACTATGATGACATTCTAAAACACCTATAATCAGGAGATGAGACGAATTTTTTATGAAGAATGGGGAAAAGACTATTGAAGGATATTATTATCTACTCTAGTATTTGATTTAAGATGAAGCTATTGTATCTGTTTTGTCCACTGGATAACAACCGAGAATACGAAAAAATCTTGTACATTCCTGAAACATAAGGGAAAAGAACCAGCAATTTGAGTTAATATCAGAATACTACATTCTAAAAAGTGTTAATGCTGACAGAAAAATATAGAATGGTAAGTGGATACTTCCAAACTCATATATATATACTGATGATCCAAAACTGTAAGAATGTAGTATCCAACTTGCAAATGGGTGGGGGAGGTTCACCATTGTTGACCATTATTTGTCTAAATGAGATGCTTTTTTTCCTATCCATGCCAGCAAAAATAAAAAGGAACCAAAAGAGGAGAAGATTGAAAAAGATGCTGCTTTCATATCAAGCAGGTAGAAACTGCACGAATCTATGGAACAATGCAACATTGGATTCTAAACATTTTCAATCATACAAGGAAATCCCACAATCAATGCAACTTAGTAGATTGCAAACTAGTCCGAGCAGGTAAGAGAACACACTAAATCATGTGTGGGAGCTGGAATGAGCACTCAAAAATAGTAAAAACCAAAAATAAGTTTAGAACATGAAAAGGCATGGTTGCCACAAATGGATTCCATTGTGACCAGGGAAGACAGAGCAATAGAATTGTAGAAAGGGAGTAATGATATTTTCACGCTATGATTGGCTGACCTGCAAATTTTCTAAAGCGTATCGTGCACGTGGATCTGCCAAAGAAGCTTCAAAATCAATGTATAAAAGGTACTTAAAGCTCCTGCCACCAGAAAACTTCATGTCTTAGTCTCAGATTTACAACACACTCAGAACAACAGAATCATTAAACCATACCATAGAGTAAAACCAAACCCCATTCCCCAAGTTTTTTCCTTCCTATTTTGATCCCCAGAATTGGATATATGTTTTCCAGGGTAAAGATATAATATGCTTGTTAACATGTATTAACTTGAATGATTAAAGTTAAGCCTCCAATTTTTCTTTGACTAGTTATGGCCAATTAATTGTATAGTAAATCTATTAATGTTCTGATACAGTTGAAATTCTCAAATGGGAAACAAAATCTATTACTCACGTAGCACTTCCTTCTTTTGAATCATCAAGAGCACTTAATGGACAATGCTTCAGCGGGCGGCTCTCTATCTGAAATCACACCGAAGAAATGAGATGAATGAAGCAAGAGTTTTAATTTCTAGTATTATTGTAGCATACCTTTGACAAATTAATGTTCCTCAAGGCAAACGCTCCCAGGGCCCTGAATAGTACAGTAGGATCTTCGTCTAGACTGAAAACAATGCTAGTCTGGGGGAAGTAGTCATAAATTTCATCAGTAAATTCATAAAAGTTATATATAAAATATTGTTTTTATTTTCTACCTTATAGGGCCTGTCAGTTCCTGGAAATATAGGATCCCTTGCAAGTATCAGAAAGCGAGTAACATTAACATCATCATCCTAGTTAAAAGAAAAAGAATCAGCATAACTTCAATCTTGAGATCATCCACAATGACAGGCATTTGTTTTTTGTTATACAATCATGTCTTGTAATCAAGTATAAAGATGGAATAAAAAGAATGAGCAGTAAGAATTATCAGCCATTCTTTAGACATCTAAAAGGATGTCCAAGGATGAAAGATGCATGTCTTTTGGTTTATGCAGGAAAGCATACAATGTCAAGACAAGGGCAATAGACAATCAAAATTTACAATTGTGAAATGCAAACAACTACAACAGCTGGTCTGGCTTCCTGGTTGGAATACTATTGCTCTCGGGAATTACAACAAACAAGGACAGAGTACTGAATCCTAAGTGGCTGCATATAAGGAATTCAATTCTTCGAATTTTTATATCCAGTGAAGAGAGTTATCAGCTAGACCAAGTTTTCTCTGGTGGCAATTATGTTGTAGGATTTTATTTGAAAACCGGTACTTGGTCAGATCCTATTGAACCAAGGTAACAGACACCTCTTGCAAGGCAAGGGGAAAAGCAAAGGAAGAAATTACTAACTACAGAGAAGGGTAGAGCCAGGATAGTGCAGGGTCAGAAATAGAATGTGAAGAAACACTTATGGTACAATTTGAGGATTAGCAGAGAGGTCAACCTACTATGCACATTTCGGAACCTAAGGCAAAGCATCTGCAAACTTAATATGCTGATAATCAAGAGAAGGAAATTTCAATTTTCTTATTTCAATGCTGAGTTTGCTACATAACAGCAGAGGAACAGCACTTGTAATGTACCACACTCAAGTCTTAATTATACCCCATAGTAACACTTAGTATATCTCATTTGGGTACAGTTGATGTAGCAACCAGCTCCAATGAACTCATTGTTTATATGAAGACATGTTGCAGACAACAGAAAAACATAGAGTAAGAGTAAATGTTGTAGCAGTTGAGTCTTCCAAAACATGTAACTGAAGTCTTACCTGGATTCCTTCAGCTAGAATGTCGAGGCCATATAGTTTTGCTGCCCTTGAACTTGCAATAGCTCCAATGTCCCTTCTTTCTTCTAAGGCCACAACCTGTTCACAATGTCCAAATCATTATTATGACATGCAACTCTAAACCTAATCAATGATGGTCTTCAGTGGAGTAGAGAAAATTTGTAAAATACCCTAGCAGCTGCAGCAGTATCATCTACACCAATGTTGGTAACACCTAAATTAGTAAGCATAGTCTCACATTGGACAAGAACCTGCATGTAAGGAGAACATTTTAAAAGTTATACCTTGGTAGGCCATCAATAATCATATAAAAGAACACATGTTAATGATAATGAGGCAGATGACTGTTTCAAGCATTTGTGCAATCACAAATCCAATTAAGTGATGGCATGGTACTCTATCATTTTGGTTAGAAAATATTCTACAGTTATACACTTAGCTAATTCATTGAGGAATTTTTTTATCAACAAGAAAAGAATGAAATAAATAGAAGACATTTTAACCTGTGTATATCATCCATATATACATCAATACCTGCTTACACAACCTCTCATATTTACCAAAAAATAGTTATCATAACTTCCGATGTCATAGTTACACAAAATCAAACCAAACCAATAAAACAAAGTAATCTCAAAACGACTTCAAAGTTTACTCAGTCCCTGGAACAGTGAAAGATATCATTGTGATGTATTATGATAAAGATAGTGAAAGTGAATTGGTAGTTTCGGCTTGTTGTAGTTAGAGGTTCAAATAATCATAAAGGGGAGTGATAATTCACCACTTCTATGTAACATAGATATATTAATATTAATATTTTAATTTTTTTTATTTAAATATTTATATTATTATCTATTATAATAAATTTAAGTAGTCTTATATTTAATAAGAATGGTTAGAATATTACTTTCTAATAAAAAAATAAGACCTATTATTATTTATAAAGAAGTTATAGTTTGACACTCTTTAAAAGAAAAAAAAAATCTACTTCACATCCCATTTTAATAATAATAATAATATATAGTAGTGCTTTAAGTTAAAAACTAAAAAATTATAATAAAAAATATTTGGCAATATCCAGGAAGACTTGGGACCTTTGCACATTGAAAGCTACTGAGATATCAACTGCCAGGTGCCTTGAGATGTAGATGTATTTACTTGCAAATATTTGTGTGCTTGTCATATAAAATAGTGTTAAAGTTTTATAGAAAGGGTTATAAATTTTGTACCGTGATTATTCTGTAGTACCGTAATATAATATAATATATTATTATATTATTATTAGGTTACTCACAAATATTCAATCTTATTTACTTACAAATATTTAATCTTATTTATAAAATATACATGTCTCGATATAAAAATAAGGTGTTAACGATTTTATATTAATTAAAAATAATGTTAATTCATATTATAAGTAAAAATAATTCTCATCTCACAAAAATAAATTAGGTTTAAATTCATGCTCAGATATTGTGATTTGAAAGCATGTTTATGTGTAAAAAGATATGGAAAAGAATGATATCTAATGGCGAACCTGAGGATGACTGATTACACATCTGAGGTCTTGTTTTGTGACACCATTCTGTGCCAAGAGGCAGTGTTTAATTTGCAAATGAATCTCCCCAACAATGTGCAGCTTGTGGCGTATAAGTAAGTCATAATTACGGTGGATGCTTCCAACAATAGAACTTTCGATTGGTAGAACAGCTTTATCCACTAACCATGATTCAACACACTGCAAAAATTAATATAAGCAATCATCACATTCACAGAATCTATTACTTAAGGCATATAATCACATTCACAAAGAGAGAGAGCAAGAGAAAGATAGAAACAATGGAACCTTGAATGCAGTATCAAAGTCAAGACATGGAACTGTCTCACATTTTGGATATGCTTTCAAAGCAGCATCCTCAGTATATGCTCCTGGAAGACCCTGTGTATCAGGTAAATTAATTCACTGGTTAGAAGTGCTATTAATAATGCCATCAAACCTTTTTTATCTGAAAATAACTATCAATCATCATACCTTATAAGCAACGCGCACCTTTGACCTATCACTTGAAGAAAAACCATTAACACCTAATTGCTCTGCAATTAAAAAGGTTGCATTGTCGTCACAAAAGGAAGAAGAAAAAGGAAATGTGATTGAATTGCTTGTCTCTACCAAAAAATAAGTATGTAGAATTTAACAGTGAAAGATTTCATGGAAACAGTTGGTTTGAGAAATGGAAAATATTTTATTTTTTTTAATTTTTGGATTAACTTTTTTAAAGTAAGATTCAACCAGAACTCATAGCGTTTTAAATATGAATTAAATTAACCCATTAAGTCAAGCTAGATTATACTATTCCACTTATTTTGATTGACACCTTTAGCCGTAGGAATAATCTTTCATAAGAAAATACACAATATGTCAGTTCAAAATTTATAAGTAACATATATTTTCTATTTACAAGTATGTGATTACCTAATTTATTATCAAGAATGGATTAAAACTTCACTAAGTTGTCATTAAATATTTTTCTGTTAATGATGAATTGAAAACCACATGCCCAAAATGGCTATTCCAGACAGAATATTTAATTAGCAAAGCATGCTTATGATATATATATATATATATATATATATATAAATAAGACATGCAAGAAGACCGGGTGAATGATTTCATCTCGAACAAGGTGGCAGTCAACTTCAATGTGTTTGGTGCGTTCGTGGAAGACCGGGTTTTTAGCAATGTGAAGTGCTGCTTGACTATCACAATAAAGACGAATTGGGTCAGGATGAGGAACATGTAGAGAAGCGAGAATGTCTTTAATCCACTTAATTCTCGGGTGGTCTTAGCCATTGATCGATATTCAGCCTCAGCAGAGGAGGCAGAAACCGTTTGTTGTTTCTGGGTTTTCCAAGAGATTGGGGAAGTGCCGAGTTGAATAAACCATCCGGTGAGAGATTTCCGTGTCAGTGGACAACTTGCCCAATCAGAATCACACCACCCAAAGAGTTGTAAGTTGTTCTCTCGAGGTAGGAGTATTCCTTGTCCAGGATGCCCCTTTAAATATCGAACAACACGAAGAGCAGCTTGCCAATGCTCAGAGCGTGGATTTTGCATAAATTGAGATAAAGCTTGGACACTGTAGGCAAGGTCAGGTCGAGTGAAACACAGATAAATTAACCTCCCAACAAGTCTACGATAAGTAGCCGGGTCAGAAAGAAAAGAACCAGTAGCGGAGCTCAATTTGTGATTTTCTTCACATGGTGTAGTGGCGGGCTTCGCACCCAACAATCCGACTTCAGTAATGATATCTAAGGTATATTTCCTCTGACAAAGGAAGATTCCGTTGGGGGAGCGAGCAACTTCAACCCCCAGGAAGTACTTGAGGCGGCCTAAATCTTTCATATGAAAGCATTGATTTAAGTAGCCTTTAAAACATTGGATGGCAGTACCATTATTCCCTGCAATCACAAGATCATCAACGTAGACTAGCACAACCAACTGTATGTCATTATTATTGAGAGTAAACAGGGAATGATCCTTCGGGGATTGTTGGAAGCCGTAACGAGTGAGAGAAGAAGATAGTTTAGCAAACCAACACCTGGGGGCCTGTCGGAGGCCATATAGAGACTTTTGAAGCTTGCACACTGCCCCTGGTTGAGATTCTTGGAAGCCAGGAGGGAGTTTCATATAAACCTCATCATCAAGATCACCATGGAGAAACGCATTGTGAACGTCCATCTGATGAAGCTCCCAATCTTTTGCGGCTGCTACTGCTAGAGTTGTGCGAATGGTTACTGTCTTTACGACAGGAGAAAACGTCTCGTTGTAATCCAAACCCTCCACTTGATGATTGCCAAGAATTACCAATCGAGCCTTGAATCTTTCAATTGTTCCATCCGAGTTGTATTTGATTTTGTAGATCCATTTACACCCAAGTGCCTTCTTTCCAGGAGGGAGAGCGGTGAGTTTCCAGGTGTCATTGAGTTCGAGAGCATGAATCTCCTGTGCCATAGCATCACGCCACCGGGGTTCTCGGACCGCTTGAGAAAAGAACAGGGGTTCCTGCTCGGTGTGTAAAGAGGCAAGAAAACTTTGATGATGTTTAGAAAAGGAATCACAATTCACAAAATCATGTATAGGATACGAAACACCTGAGGATTCTGTTGAAGGAGGTGACGGAACAGAGGGGCTTGACGGTATCGTGGTGGCTGCGACAAAATCGCGTAACCGTACGGAAGGCAGCTTCGCGCGATGCCCTCGCCCAAGGGGAACCGCGACCGTCAGCGGTGGTGAAGAAACCAACGGCGCCGTCTCCGTCGGACGCGGCGATGGATCCGCGGGTAGCGTCGAGGCTTCTATACACGGATCGGAGTCGTTGATAGTGTGGTCGAAGTCATCTGTGAGGGTAGCATCCTCCTTGGCTGGGATGGGAGATGCAATGGGTTGGTTGACGATGCATTCATCTAGGTTTGAGGAGGCAACTTCATGAAGAAAATGTGGGTCCGTTCCAGTTTCTAAAGAGTTGGTAATAATTGGGTTTTGTAATGGTGGTGCAGTGTCCATCTTTTTGGCTTCAAAATATGGAAATTTATTTTCGAAAAAATGTACATCACGAGAGACAAAGAAAGTTTCTGTTTCCAAATCAAATAATTTCCATCCTTTTTGGCCATATGGATACCCGACAAACACACATTTTCGGCTACGACTATCAAATTTATCCCGCTGTCTATTTTGATTATGAGCATAACATAATGAACCAAATACTCGTAAGTGCGCGTAACTGGGTACACATCCATGGATCACTTCATAAGGGGTTTTTCCTTTTAGAATGGAGAATTGTGTGAGATTGATTAAGTAGCCTGCAGTCAAAACGCATTCCCCCAAAATTTAATGGGAAGATTGCCTTGAAACCGTAATGACCGAGCAACATTCAGAATATGCCGATGCTTGCGTTCGACGCGTCCATTTTGTTGCGGGGTCCCGACACAGGAAGTTTGGTGAAGGATACCTTGTTGAATGAAATATTGTTTTAGACATATGAATTCGGTTCCATTGTCAGAGCGAACCATTTTAACACATTTGTTGTATTGCCTCTCAACGAGTGTGAAATTTTTTTTCAAAGTCACTGATACCTCTGTTTTTTCTTTTAACAAATAGATCCAAACTGCCCGTGAACAATCATCCACAATTGTCAAAAAATATGAAGCACCACAGGATGAAGGAGTTTTATAAGGACCCCATAAGTCACAATGAATTAAATCAAAAATATTCAAAGCTTGATGCGCACTTAAGAAAAACTTATCTCTCGTTTGTTTCAATTTTTCACAAACTTCACAAACTTTATTCAACTCATCACGAGTACATTTCCCACTTATATCAGGAAGCATTTGCACAATCTTAAATGACGGATGTCCTAATCTTTGGTGCCAAAGTGCTAGTTGATTTTCCATCTTGACATGACATGCTTGAGTCTTCCGTACCCCACGATACCAATAAAGCCCATCTTTCCGTTCACCTGCTCCAATCAGCGTCCTCGAAGTGCGGTCCTGTATAATACACAATTTATCAGTGAATGTTACAACACAATTTTCTTCATCCGTCAATTGAGGTACTGAAAGTAAATTGCATTTTAATTTAGGAACATAAAGGACATTTTTCAATTCAAGTCCTTCTTCAAGAGTCACTGTTCCCTGTTCGCAAGCTAGAACACGTTCACCATCGGGTAACCCTACGGGGCACCCTTGTATAGTTTCCTTTTCACTCAAATTTTCCAGTGACCCGGTCATATGGTTTGATGCCCCACTGTCAATAATCCACAAATCCCAAATGCTCTTACCAGTCATTTTCTCTGATTCATTTGATTTTTGTTTGCTGATCATATCAACCAGTACCTTCTATTGTTCATTGGTCAGACCTGCCATCTCAAGTTTCTTGTCGTCATTGTTGGCTTGACTGTTGCTTCCACCAGCGTGTGCCACATTTGCACGTGTCGGGTTACCTTTGTTTCGCATCCCTTGGCGTCCCCTGCCGTTCCATTTGCCTTCACTTTTTGGTCTGTCACCCCACCATTCGGGATATCCGATCAATTGGAAGCATCCCTTCATGTCGTGACCATTTTTACCGCAATGACTGCACGTCATTAATTTTTCTACCATATCTCCACGCCCTTTTTCTTTGTAGTTGGCCTACATCGCGAGACCCACGACCAACCCCCTTTCTCCCGTTGATTTGGCCATCATTCTCACTCTTTCTTCTTGTACCAACATAGCATATACGCGATTCAGAGACGGCAATGAGTCTGAGGCGATCTTACTGTCCCGTAGCTTGCGTCATCCAACCCCATAAGGAGTTGATGAACCTTCTCCTCCTCCCTTCGTTTTTCCAACTGAGCACCAATCCCACACTTGCATCCACCACACGTACAAGATGGAATTTTGTCACTATTAGCAAGCTCATCCCAAAGGACCTTCAATTTTCCAAAGTAAGTTGTCACCACCATTCCCTCCTGCTTGCATCTTGACAAGTCCGACCTTAGTTGTTGAATTCTAGGTCCATTCACGACCGAGAATCTTTCTTTAATGTCTTCCCACAAGTTATGTGCAGTCTCAACATATGCTACTGTGGATCGTAAGCTTGGTTCAATGGTGTTTAGAATCCAAGAGACAATCATGGACTGCACGGTCCACCAATCTTCAAGGTCGGGTGCCTCATCCTCTGGTTGGATATGTGTTCCATCAATGAAGCCCCATTTTCTCCGGGCACGAAGAGAGATCTTTACTGCTCTTGCCCATTCGTCGTAATTTTCTCCGCGCAATTGGACTTGCGTGATTATGTTTCCGGGATTGTCACTCGCGTTGAAATCATATGGTGAGTAGGTCTTCTTAGCACCTCCTCCTTCGTGCTCTGCTTTGTTGACATTATTCTTTTCTGGTGCATCTGTCATGGTTGTGCACCGTTGCCTTTGCTTTGTGTTTGTCGGGTATCAGAGTTTTGTGCTCTGATACCATGAAAGAATATTTTCTGTTTTATTCAATCTGTTATTCAATCTGTTTTTCATTTATAGCAATGATACATATATATAACCATAGCATTAGAATCGTACAGAACCGTACAGATTTTTTTTCTAACATAACATCTGTAATTAAGACTAATTATAGACCCATTAATAGTGATTATATTCCTATAATTAAGTCTAATTATAGACTCATTAATAGTGATTATATTCCTGTAATTAAGTCTAATTAAGTCTAATAATGATTTTGTCCAGTAATAGTGATGGTCACATAGCAACAAAAGAACTAAAATCATTCTCCATATATACCACAAATTCTAAATTAAAATTGAGACATGTTTAAGAAAAACTCACTAGGAATCAGGTTAGCATCCTTGTGAAACCCCTTCAACACACTTGGCTGAACCCTGATCCTGTCAGCATCCCCAGAAGACTCAACAATAGCCTTCTCATCTTCCATTGGAGTCAAAGCTTTGGGAGCCGAAACACGCAAACAGCAACACTCCCTCTTGCAGCATTTCTGAGGTCCTTGTTTTAAATTCACACCCATTCTAGAAGTAGCAGGATAAAAGGTTATTGCCAAGCCCAAATGAGGAGCTTTGGCACAACCCCAGATGCAACAATCGTTGAGAGCCATCAAGATCTTCAAGAAAACACAGAAGAAGTCAACACTGATCAAATTTAAGTTATTGTGGTTGGTGAGGAACTTCTTGCAGGCATAATATGATGATGGGGTTAGAGCAAAGTAATATATATAGTTTCATACGATATCAGTTATGAACTGTACCTTGAAATGAAAACAAGTTTTGGAATTTGACAATGAGAACAGACCCTGTTGCTAGAAAGACAAAGCTAGTAACCAGAAAATTGTTCTTTTGCAAGATTGTACACCGTGAAGCCCTTCCTCCCTCACACTATATATATATTTTGTTCTTCACAGACATTGTCTGCAAGAAATTATATTCTGGTTGAGACATAATCAGTAACTAACTCTTCTACTCATTATAAAGATTATTTTGAAAGTTACTTGTAGATTTTTAATTGATTTATATAAGTTTCTTGCATAAATTAATAATACATAAATTAATATATACAATAATAATACATAAATTTATATATCTTTTAAATACTTTCTATATTTTAATATTTTTTTATTAAATTTCATTAAATGAAATATTAAATTATATGTTAAAAATATACATGTCATTAATGGTAGTAACTGTTAAAATTGTAAAAGAGAAAGTTTGGTCAAAGTGAATTTGTATATGCTTCAAGATTAATATTCCAGTCTGAACTGTTTAAATTTTTAGAAAGTCATAAAAATTGCATTCTTCATCCATAATATTTAAAAATGAAGATATAAATTTGTGGGTTTTTAAAATTTAAAATATACCTCAATTTAGTAACGCTCTGTAGAGGGTCTAGTTGCATAAGTTATGGACCATAATCCTAGTTAAGAATTTCTCAAAGAAATTGCACAAATGAGAGACCACTCTTGTCAACGAATTTGAAAGTGGTTTGTTTATAGAATTCTAATTACTTTTTTGGGTCAATTATGATTTATTTAAATTATTTAGTCCAAAAATTAGTTTTGATGTATTTAATTTTAAATATAAAATTTAACAGTTATCATAAATAAAAATTTATGATTTTAATGTTATTTTAAATAAATATATAACTTTTTTTTTTATCTATGATTGGATCATATTATTCACTTTTAATCAAGTGTAACAATTACTACAAGGAATTATTAGATAAAAATTAAACCAAATATGTATTCCTTCGAAATCTTATGGGATTTTTAAACACATAATACAACACCGAACCCAATTCAAAAAAAAGAGAACTTTACAACTCTATGGTTATGTTTAATCCACAACAACTAGACTTTTAGTTGAGCCAAAATCCATACTTCTTTCTTATCAATCTTTCCCTACTTGAATATTCACTACAAGAAAATTATGAAATAGAAACCAATTTTTAGAAACCAAAATAATTAGTTACAATAGTAACTAAATTAGAGACCATTTTGAAAATTAAAACAAAAATTGGTTTTTAAATTAGTTTCTATTATTGTTAAATAGTTTCTAAATTAGTATCTAATTAGCAACCAAAGTTTTAGAGACTAAATTTAAAAACTAAATGATTGGTAGTTAAAACTTTGGTTGCTAATTAGATACCAATTTATAAACTATTTAACAATAATAGAAACTAATTTAAAAATCAATTTTTGTTTTAGTTTCTAGAATTATATCTAATTTAGTTACTATTATAATTAATTATTTTGCTTTCTAAAAATTGGTTTCTATTTGATGATTTTCTTATAGTGATTATACAGTTACTATATGTATGTAAATCTCTCATTTTATTGCAATTCTTAACCCTTTTCAAGCTACATTCTGCTTCTCGTTTAAGTCCATAAGATGAAATTGTTGGTAACTAGCTCTAAGTTGATTATGGTGTATATTGTATATAAATTCACACATTAACCACACTATACTTGTCGATTTGTAGTATAAGAATAGGTGTTCAACAGTCTCATCATTCTCATTACAAAACACACACCTACACTGTGATTTGCAAGTACAATATATACCGATTTGACAGAGAAGTGACCATCTTCAACTTCCTTCCAAATTCACTTGTCAATAGTGCCAAATTTATGAGTTTTACCTTCCATCAAAAGGATAATTTCGCGTTCTTGTGTTTAATTTTTTTCTTAAAAGAAAATATGTTAAAAACTCAAGAATCTTGATTTTATATAAAAAATAAAGAATGAAAGTAAAATGATCGAAATAACTTCTAAAATAAACAACTGATAGCCTGGTCTTTCTATATTTCATCTTGAACTAGTCGAGGTGAGACATTAAAACAGAAGTTTTAGTATAGAAAAAAAAAACTGAGTAAATTTGAGGAATCTGTTTGAAATGTTTTTAAAAAAAAATTGAACTTTGAAAAATCTTTTAAGTTAAATTTGACTAATGTACTGTAGGCATTTAATGCTGACTTAGTGGAAATCTTGTAATGACTAAAAGAAAAATCTGATTGCAATTACTTTATGATACATAACATAGACGGGTATAAAATTAATATCATATTTCTAAAATCAAAAGTCATGACACAGTCTTGCTTCTATCCAGAGAAACATCTATGTACCGAGAACTTAGCTGTAAAAGGTTTCTATTGTTGATGTTTGTCACATCTATATGTACTTGACAATGTTGGTTTCATGTTCTTCCCATCTGCTAAGATATTATGATGACATTCTGAAGCACCTTCTTAGTAGATGAAAGAAGTTACGTGGTGATGGGGGAAAAGGCTTTGAAAGGGTTGTCTCCTCCTATTGGTGATTCAAGATGAACATGATATGTCCGTTTTATCCACCGGATAACAGCCCAGAACACGAATAAATGTTGTATATTCCTGAAATGAGGTGGGAAAGAACCAACAATTTGAGTTAATATTTGACCACTACATTGAAAAGTCCCATAGCAGCTAGAAACAGCATTTATCTATGGAGCAGTATATTGGATTTTATGCATCATTCAGATAAGGAAATCTCGGTTAATATACAAAATGGTAGGATGGAAACTAGTCTGAGCACAAGTAAGAGAAAACACTGAAGCATATGTAGGAGCTGGAATGAGTACTCATAACAGGAATAGGTTTCTAACATGAAAAATAATGATATTTTTATGATATGATGGCCTAACCTGCAAACTTTCTAAAGCATACTGTGCATTTGGATTTCTCATAGAAGCTTCAAAATCAATGTAGAAAAGGTTGTCAAAGTACCTGCCACAGGAAAATTCAATGTCTAAGTCACAGATTCACACCACTCTTCTTCCAAACAGAATAACAGAACAATGACGGTTTACCCCAAAGCTTTTTCCTTCCTATTTCGAACCACAAAGTTCGAAATATATATGCTTTTCAAAGTATATCTGGTAATATTGCAAATCCAAAATGAAAAAAAAATGACTACTCACTTGACACTCTCATACTTTGAATCATCATGAAACCTTACTGGGTGATGCTTCACTGGGCGGTTTTCTATCTGAAATCGCACCAAAGAAATGAGAGCAAAGAACCACGAGTTTTAAGGTATATTAGATTTAAATTTTAAACACTACAAGACTATATATAATAATTTATAATTTAAAAAAATTAAAATCAAACTTTCATAATTTAGATTTTAATGAATTCATGTAATAAAAATTTAAAAGACTATTCAATAATTTACAGTTTAAAACAACAAAATTTAATAATTTAGATTTTAATGAATTCATATAATAAAAATTTAAAATATTTTAGAATTATAATACTGAATGTAAAAGTAAAAAATAAATTATAAGATAATTTGGATAAAAGAAAGTAAAACCAAAATAATTTTTTAATATTTTAATTGCTAAATTGGTTAAATTTAAAATTAAGTTATTTTTTTCAATAAATAGTGTTAAAAAACATCATCATGTAAATATACTGAGATCCTAATTAGGAGTCACCTCCATTTTTGTTAATTGATAATACCAATCCTTACAAAACCTAACGGGTAATATATATAGTAAGATAAAGATTGTGTCTTGTTCCAATTACAAAGAATTTGTGTTGGATTACAAAATAATATTTTTATGATATGAAGGGAGAAAACATTTTGTGATCAGAAAATGAAAAGTCTAACAAAAGATAGGGAAAAAAAAGTATGATGATGAAAATGAAAAGTTTAACAATAGATAGGAAAAAAAATATAAGTATGTTATATATTCATAAATTCTAAATCAATATTATAAAATTTATCAAGATGTCTTAAAAAAATAATCAATAATATTTTTTTATGAATATCAAAAGACTTTTTTGTCAATTATTGAAAAAGCATAATTACGTTGTCTTCCTAAAATTATTCTAATACTTAATTTATTTATATTACTTAAATTTTTTAGTTAATATCATAAAAATTTAGAAAAAAAATTAATATCTTCTAAAATAATAAAAACACTCCTATTAATTTCAATTTTCAACTGGTATTATTTTAGCAAACCTTTGACAAATTAATGTTCCTCATGCCAAAGACTTCCAGGACTTTCGATAGTACAGCGGAACCTTCTTGCAGACTGAAAACAATGCTAGTCTGTGGTAGAAGTATTGTAATATTCATCAGTAAATTTGTCAAAATTATATATAAAAATAGATATAGTTTTCTGTACCTTATATGAACCGTTAGCTTCTGGAAGATTAGGATCCCTTGCAAGTATCAAACAACGAGTAATATTGTCATCATCCTATAGAAAGATAAGAAAATGAATCAGCTTAACTTTAATCTAGAGTTAACAACAATAACAGACATGTTTTCTATTTTGCTTTTGTTACACAATCATGTCTTCTGATGAAAAGGAGCACTGAGCAGTAAGTTGAATCTTCTTAAGGCTCTTGGGCATCCTTCATTATTGTACTTGGTTTTTATATGAAAATCAGAAACATGTACACGCAGCTTTGCAATCTAAATCAATGCAGAGATGCTTGAACTCATTGTTTATACGAAGACATGTTGGCACAAGAAAACCCTACAGTAAGAGTGCATGTTGTAGCAGATGAGTCTTTCAAAACATGAAACTGAAGTCTTACCTGGATTCCTTCAGCTAGGATGTCGAGGCCATATAGTTTTGCTGCCCTTGAACTTGCAATAGCTCCAATGTCCCTTCTTCCGTCCAGGGCCAGAAGCTGGTCACAACGTCCAAATCATTAAGACATACAACTCTACAACCTAATCAATGCTTGTTTTCAGTGGAGTAGAGAAAATTTGTAAAATACCTTAGCAGCTGCAGCAGTATCATCATCTACACCAATGTTGGTAACAGCTAAATCAGTAAGCATCATCGCACATTGAACAAGAGCCTGCATGTAAGGAGATCGTTTTAAAAATTTAAATGTTTTACATAGTTATTTGTCATAAACTATGTTGGTGCAAACCAGTGGTGATGTTTGCAGATTCAAACCCTGAAAAACTCTGTAAGTATATAACCTCATTTATGTATTCATATTAGAATGATATAGCTGCTAAAACATTACTTTTATGTAGTAGAGTATTTAAGTGATTTAATTGAACTATTCTGCCTTTGACAATTAGCTTTTGAAGGAAGAATTACTTCTAAGTGTGTAGGTGTTTATATAATACAACAGTGGGCATAATATAATCCAATAAGTTGTAGCAACGGGAGGTTATAAAGCATGTTGGTTGTGAAAAAAGATAGAAAAGAATGACATAGCCAACCTGAGGATGACTGAGTACAAATTTTAGGTTCTCTTTTGTGGCACCAGTCAATCCCAAGAGGCAGTGGTTAATTGGCAACTGCACCTCCCCAACAATGTGTAGCTTGTGGTGAAGAAGAAGATCATAGTTATGGTGGATGCTTCCAGCCACAGAACTTTCGATGGGTAGAACAGCTTTATCCACTAATCCCGATTCAACAGCCTGCGGAACAAAATATATAAACATATCATCACAGAATCCATTAGGTAATGCATCATATGCAGAGAGAGACAGAGATGTAAATAATCAAGGAATTGAACCTTGAGTGAAGTCTCAAAGTCATCACATGGCACTGTCTCACATTTTGGATATGCTTTCAAAGCTGCATCCTCAGTATATGCTCCTGCAAGGCCCTGCACATCAACTAATTCACTACTTAGAAGTGCCATTAATGAAGCTATCAATCTTTTATTTCAAACAACTATCAAGCATCATACCTTATAAGCAACGCACAACTTTGTCCCATCCCTTGAAGAAGATAAATCATTGGCTGTTAATGACTCTGCAATCAAAGAAGTTGCTTAGTCATGCCAAACGCAAGAAAAAGGAAACGAGATAATAATGATTCCACAAAATTAATTTTATTCAAGTTTTGACCAATTGAAAAGATCTTTTAATCAATCCAAGAACTATTTCAATTCTACCGAATGAAGATTTTAAATATCATCAATTGAAGAGATTCATCAGCAATCAAATTTAAACAAAATACTGTTAATAAATTAAGTGACATCCTTGTGTAAGTGTTTCTCACTTAGACGCGGATTAACATCCTTGTGAAAGCCATCGTCTAACTCGGTTATCTGAACCTGGACCCCATTCACAACACGCTTCTCATCTCCAACTAGAGTCAAAGCACTTGGATCCCAAACACTCGAACAGCAGCATCTCCACTTGCTGCATTTCCCAAGATCATCATGTTTTAAATTCATGCTCAGTCTTGAACTTGCAGGCTGAAAGGTTGCAAAGCTCGATAGAGGAGCTTTGGCACAGCCCCAGATGGAACAATCATTGAGAGCCATCAAGATCTCAAACGATTAGAGTCTGGAGGAAGTTGCAGAAGAAGTCCAAATCAAATTGAAAGTTTTTTGGTTGGTGAAGAAATTGTTTTAGGCACAATATGATGATGGGGTTAGTATTTTACCAATTTATATATAGATTTGTAAATGGTATATCAGTTATGAACTGATCTGTGTAGCTCGAATTAAATGAAGTTTTGAGAATTGATAGAAAAAAATGGTAGGAAACCAGAATAACATTGATCTTGCAATAGCTTATGTGTAACTGACACGGTTCCTCTTCCTCTCTCTGTATATATTTTGCTGTCTTTTTAAAACCAAAAACTGATTCTATCTTCAGAAACATTAAATATAGATATTTCTTCTCGATACAATTGTCAGTTACTTCCATCTTTATAATATAAATACTATTTTTGTTATTTAATTAAAACATAATAATATCATAAAACGTTTTTTATATTTTTATTTAATAATAAATTATGACATACTACTAATTTTATATTATGACTATCTTAGGAAACATATTTTTTTAATGATTCTTATCCGTTCACATGTGATTACACCTAAGAAAATTATAGACCAAAACAACACATTCTTTAAATATTTCTTAAGAATTTGCAAGTAACTTTTATTAAATCAATGACTGCTTGTGACTTCAATAAAAGAGACAGTAAAAGGTGAAAGGTTTGCATGTTAAGTGCTATACTGCATGTAGAATCCAAATTTTGAACGATTTATCTTCCTCAATTTATGAATATTTAATGTATATTTAATCAAAGAGTTTGATTTAATGTATTTAATAATGTAAACTCATTAAAAATTATCCAGATTTAATTTTTAAATATATTTTTACAGATAAGGATGATTAAAGGCGAGGCTAGTTCCAAAGTATATCCTCTTCTTTGTTCTGTATGATTTAATTTTTTTATTTTATTTTTATTTTCATAGAGTAACCGGTATATCATAATTCAAAATATTAATTTTTTTTGCAATATTAAGTATAAAAACTAATAATAATTAATGAATATCAAGTAATAATTAGATAAAAATTAAATAATTATAGAAAAATAAAAAAATTAAATATATTGACTTGATGAAATTAAGAATTGTATTTTCTATGTAATACATTGTTTTTGAATGAATTATATTTTAAAAAAACGTGTCATCAAGATCGTGTGATGAGAGAGAAAATATCTTAAAGATGTTAATAAACTTAAATATTGAACAAAAATAATTTCTTTTAGAAAAACAAAAATTCTTCAAATAAATAAAACAAAATTATGAATAAGGTTTATGCAATTAAACAATTGATTTTTTTTTTATAGAGTCAAATATTTATTATGTAAAGAAAACAAAGATATTAAGAAATAAGTAAAAATAATGAAATATGTGTTATAAAAGCTCTTTAATTTAATGAAATTAAGATAGGTATTGCTGATATGTTTTCTCAATTTTTTTTAAAGTAAGTAGTTAATAACTTTTAAATATCTGTAACATTTGTAGAAATGAAATTAAACTTAATGTTAGAAAGTCATAATTCTAAATATTTATTATGTTTTAATTTTAATGTAATTGTGGGTCTCCATTCATTTCAATCTTATCTAGAAGTGCTTTGACACTCATTTATCTTAAAATGTTATTAAGCATTTTGATAAGACTCTCACAAAAATTTCTTCTTGTACATGCATAAAGTTAATGCAAAGTTTAACATGTTAGATAACACCAAGATAAAAAAAAAAAAAGTTATTGAGCTCTTCATTAGTAATACTACCACAATAAAAATTATTAAATATAAACTATTTTTATAGATAAAAAATACTATGATTAAAAAAATTATTGATTTCTAAATTAATTTCTATTATTGATAAATAATTTTTAAATTAGTTTCTAATATTATATATATAGATATATATATTTAACTACCAATTATATTAAAAAGTTATTAAATATAAAAAGAACATATAGCACATAATATAAGATTCTCTTTTACAATTCAACTCTCACAATGTTCTAAAGTCTTCAAACAAAGGACTTGTGTCTTATAATTGAAATCTTCATAAATAACATAAAATATTTCCTAACTATGATAATTACTTTTTTTATCAAATGGATTATCTCATTTGTTGCAAGTACAAATTATAGGTTTCTTATCCCATTATTAAAATATAGGAACATATGTTTAACCTTTTTCACATTGGGAAAATAAACTCCATGACAAAAGTGATAGTCTATTTTTCTTCTATATAACCGCTTCAATCTTCAAATAAATTTTATTTGAAGATAACACTTTCATAGGTGGAACATTCCACCTTCATTACTCAAATCTTCCTACTTCAACACCATAAATAAGTTACAATTAGACACTTATTTGATGTATTAAACTCTTTTATGTACTCTAACCTCCATTATAACTTTCATTTTTATTTTTTTTTATTTAAAAGTATATATTCCCAAGAATATGAAAAGTTAACCAAACGTATATTTAGACATAATAATTTTCCTATTGTAACATTTTCACGAATCAAATTCCTGAAAATATTAAAACATAGCTTGAAATAAACGCCTCCTTGTTCATCATTTTTTTTTTTTTACTTTAATTTTAAAATAGTTTAGCATTGTAGTTTAATTAGAATTGTTGTTTCAATCTAAAGAATTCACAAAAAATAACGACTATAGACTTTAACTTTAAAAAAATATAATTGTCATCTATAAAGAATAATTTCAGTGATATTGATTAATAAAATTTTGACAAATACTCAGAAACAAGTTTGACTCTATGGATAAATAATCTCAACTAAAAATAATTAGGTTCAACGTGACACCAACCAAAAAAATTGTCTTATTGACATCAATTATAAAATAACCTAATTAGCATTGACTAAAAAATAAGTTTGTCAATTTTGATTAACCTTTTATCAAAGAACTCTTATATACATTCCAATGAATTATAAAAAATAACATTGATGATTGATTGACATCAATTAAAATGATATATGTTAATGTTAATAAAAAAAGTGTTTGTAACATTTGTTGAAAAATATATCGATGTTGAAAAAAAAATTAATGTCAACTAAAAAATAATACCGGTCTATATATTAAGAATTTTGATAAA